>NC_143390.1:40064469-40215985 GCF_980474605.1 Leiobunum rupestre
CCCCAAAAATCGCGTAAAAAAACCACGTATTTACAAATTATTCATAACCAACTTTTTTATTTCTTAAAGAATTCTGGAGATGTTACGATGTTCATTATATTTGAAACTTGAAAAAAAGTCCGACTTTTTTTTCCCTTCGATTCAGTTTTCTTTTTTAAGTCACACATGATTAAACCGAAAATGAGGTAAGGAAAGGGTAGCTAGTTCTCGCTATGGCCTCCTTTACCTGTTTTCTTTTTCAAGTTTCCACAGCGCGACAATGAAAACGGAACGTTTTCCTAATTTTCCGGCCAAAAATTAATTATTAACAGTTTTTTTGACAGTTACCCCCATATCTCGCGAGAAATTGGGGTAGAAAATGTTTTCGCAACGTCGTGTTTGTCGATAATTAGTCTTCCTATACCGGAACTTTCAAAACGTACGGATAAATACTGGTTTAGCCTTGCTTTGGCTTTCAAATTAATTTTAAACTTTTCTTAATAGGCGGTATTTATAGGTAAATCTTTTATTCGTTACAGCGATTAGTTCCGTGATTACCTCGGACCATTGCTGTTTTTAAAAAGTATGAAAAGTAAATTTTTCTAAAATTAAGGACGTATTGAAAATTAATGGGAATATTTAAAGTTTTATTTTTTTAATTAACTTTTGGGAAACAAAAAACAGATATTAATTTTTTGGTAAAAAAAACATTTTTGGAAACTTTTCCTGTTGAAAAACTATTTCTCTAAGTGATAAATATGTTTGCCTTTACACTATTGTTTCGGTAGAATAAAGGTTTTTTCGATGATGCTTATAAAGTTTTACGTGGACGCATTTGGTTACACGTAGGTAGAGATGAAACATACATTTTACCCAAAATGAAACATTATTATTAGTTAAATATTTAATTTTTCATATTATCAGAAGTAAATGAACCGAAGTTATCGAGATAGCGCTCAGAATCGGAGAGCGTTTTCCTTATGAAAATGATGAGAAAATCGAGTCAAATAAAAGCTAATTTCCATCCCCGTCTTTTGACGCGATAAATTGCACTTGGGAATTGTGGGTATAGCTATTTCTATGTATAAAAAAGTATTTCATAAAAACAAAAACGCAGTGGCGTAGCTAGAATGAGTGGCACGGTGCGCTACTTATTAGTCAAAACGTGTAAAAACTTTTTTCGAATTTCTCTAGTTTGTGTAAATTTTTATTTTTTTCACGGTCGGGTGCCACCCCCCAGCTACGCCACTGCAAAAACTTTTTTTTCGGCATAGGAGCGCTCAAAATTTCAAATTCGAGGTCAAAATATAACTTCGTAAGAAAAACGCCTCCAACATGGGGAGTATAGCAGTCTGATAACTTCGGTTCATTTACTTTTGATATTATGTTTATATATTTAATATATCGGGAACTTTTTTTAAATTTTGGATTGAATATTATTCCCCCATCGAACAAATGGAATCACCCTGTACAGGGTGCACTCTAAGTATTCCCAGGAAGCGACAATGTAACTGGATCAAATGTCCATCTCACTTTCGTACGAATAAGCCAAAATGTTGCGTAGATAATTTTTAAGTGAAGGGTGAAAAGTTAATATCAAAACAACGGGGTTGGTTTTTTTAATTTGAAGGCGGCTCACCGCGCGATGCTTAAATAATTCTTTTGTTTTTTTCCTTTATTTTATTTTTTGTTTCTTTAAATAAAAAATAAATGGTTTGTAAGATAAAGCGCGGGTGGGTGCGCGTCACCAGTTATCATCAATGGACCGAAGTGCCCAAAAAAGAAACAAGTTGATCAACACCGCGGCACTCGTTTCTTTTCGCTCAAAGGGCTACTTCAGGGCTGATAAAAGTCACTTTTTTTAAAATCAGTCTCTAAAAGTCACTTTTTTTAGAATCAGTCTCTAAAAGTCACTTTTTTTAAATCAGTCTCTAAAAGTCACTTTTTTTAAATTTGTTCACTAAAAATATTTTTCAGAGTAAAATTTCATAGGGAATATTACTCATAATCTAACAAAAATTGTTAATTTAACTCAAACATATCATAACTCTAATTTTGAAATCGGATATTTTCCCTCTAAGGTCGATTATCTTATTTCTGCCCCTCTAATTTAATTACAAATATGTTTAAGAAAATATAAGAAAACACAACTTTTAAGAAGTAGAAAGTTGCATTGTAACCCGGCCACCTGAATTAATGGCTTCAAAAGTCGCTTGACGACTTAGGCCTAAGGTGGTGCCTTGGGTATTAGCCTAGCTGATTATTATTATTATTATTATTACAAATGCTGTGATTTTTACTTTAATAAACTTTTTATTTTTACTGACGTTTTGATCACTATTTAGTAATTTTTGGTCACTATTTTCCAAGTGGCTAGTCACTATTTACACTAAAATTTAGGCTAACTCTAACAAGGAGAGTACCCGAGGTGTTTATTTCCGATTTTGTTCAAAGTCGGGCATAATGTAGGATTGGTTGCACTACCCATTCGATTTGCCATGGCAACCGAAAATGTTTTTGACCACTTAAAACAAAAATAAGATTTTTTACTTATTTTACCCAAAAAGTGTTACAATTTTACCCCAAAAAGGTTACAATTTTCCCAAACTCGATGAAATTTACCTAAATGTGGTCCAAATGACCCATTTCGTTATTTTAAAATTTAAAAAACCGAGAAAATCCCATGCTTTTTTAAATTGAGATTTTTTTGTTTTAAGTGGTCATAAACATTTTCGGTTGCCATGGCAAATCGAATGGGTAGTGCAGCGTCTCCTTTTGGGGAATTTCATATCTCATATAGGTCTACATTACGCCCGACTTTGAACAAAATCGGCAATAAACAGCTCGGTTACTCTCCTTGTGAGTATCAGCATTGCTACTTCGTACAGCGTCTTATTCGGTTGTTGTAGTAGTTGCAACCGGTGTTGATTTCGGCGGGAAGGAGAATAGAGGGCGGAAACAAAGAGATTCTTTCTATTTCGTCTTTTTCCCTTCAATTTATTTTTCATTCGAGAATCAGGAAGTGAGCGAGGCGCCGCCACGCGGCAAATCCCCGTATATCTGATCGAAATTTAAATAAAAGAAACAGTTTTTTGGGCGAATTACTGTCATCATATTTACGAATTGTAGGGTTCCTAATTTCCCATCGACGAAACGATACCGCAATTTAATAAATTCAAAAAGGAAAAGTTGTTCACGATTTATTTATTCCAAAAAAAAAGGAAAAGTTGGGTGCTGAAATAAACTTTCAGATAAAAATATATTAGAACGGATTTCAATTTCACGAAATCGGTTTGATATTCAATAGAAAAGTTACGTACGTTGGTTTTATATTTCCATTAGGAAAGCTACGTACGAACAAAACAAAAACGTAGATATAATCAGCCTTCTTGTCTGCATTTACTAAGCCTTTTTAACACTTCAATCTCTTGAAATATTACGCTTCAAAAGTAGCTTGAAAAAGCCTGATAGGCTCGACCATAAGTAACATAATACCAATAAGGATGAAAATTACGATAAAACGTCTTTATGGAAAACGCCAAGAAGTAATATTTCCAAGAACCAGGACCTGAAAGCTACGGTTTATTTAGTGCTTGTGGAAATTGTACGGACGTTCTGTTGACAGGTGACAAGTTTCCATTATTTCAACAAGAAGTAACTTGCAGGTCCTGCCTCTCGGACATATTACTTCTTGGCGATTTCCTTGAAGATGTTTTATTTAAGCGCCTATTGATTTTTAGAGTTATTGCGCAATCAAGGTTTAGTTCAACGCAGAGCCACCTAGTGTTTAAGTACGCGCAATAACGTGTACCAACAAGGACGATAATATACTACTCAGTTCGGTAACGAGTCCAAGTCAGAACTGAACGATAGTGCCAGCTAGGAGCAAGAAACACAAGGAGAACGCAGCTAGCCTTTAAACACGCTAACGCAGAGTTGTGTACCTTTACGCTGAACGTTTTACGGAAAGGAGGGAAGACAATTTTGAAATTTCCCCCTTCCGACGGCAGCAGGAGATAATGCATCTAACCAATGAAAAATGTACGCAAGAAAATGCACGACTTTTGACGGGTTGCGTTCTCCTTGTGTGAGTTGCGGCTCCTAGGTGTCAGTGTCAAAAAAAAAGGTACGGTAAGAAAATTAAAATTAAAATAGGAAGTGCCATACTCATTGTTAATATGTTACTAATATGATATTAGGCTTCAAAAATGCTTCGAAAAGGCTTTGACGCTTTACCTACACGAATTTCCCGTTCTTAACCTCTCTAATAAATCATGAAACTTCAATATTTATTTAGATCTTGTTTTTAATATATAGTTACAATACGGCGTAAAAATTGCTATTCGTAATAACAGGTCGACCTATATTGGTGGAATTTCGGTACAATTTCGTAGCTCATCTCTGAAAAAACCCCTTTGGGCCACCCTATCGTCTCGCTCATACATAAAGACAACTTGCGCAAGTACGGATTCGATAGAAAAAGTAGAAATATAATAGTGGAATAAACGAAGGCAATCAAACGGCCAGGCGTCGTTAATTAGCCCTTAATATTAATTACCCATTATACTTAATAGATGGAAAACGTGACCGAAGGCCCCCGTTAATTACTTTTTCAAATTTAAAGAAACTATTTCATCGTTGCCTTCTTTAACAAAAGACGATTCCGCTCCGGGCCACAAAGATTTTCCCAGAACTAAAGACGAGCTTCAAAATTGCAACGCGCGAAGAAAAAGTGCTAGTAGATTTATATAAGTTTCTATAGTATGACCAGGAAAAATACTCGAATTTCGCAAAGGATGACATTCGTATCCCCACCTTGACGTTTTTTCGCGTTTAAAAAAAAAATATCTCTATGATCCACATTTTTCCATTGAAATCAAACCTAGGCCTAGATTCGATGTTATTTTTATTTAGTTCGGGTTTTTTTCGTCTTCTTCAATTCCAATCTTGAAGAGTTTAACCGTGATTTCCTGTTTATTTTTCGCACTCTTGGTAAGTATCCACCGTGATTTTTGTTCATTTAAAACGAATGATCCGTTTAATGATATTTGCGGTTTTTCTTTTGAAGTCATCGATGGATACGTTTCCGTTTGTAAATGGGAAGATTAAGCGCTTAAGCCCGTATCATAAAACGCGTACGGAGAACGCCTAGACGCGGTGACTAATACTATTTCTTAACTTGATTTTTTTTTTAAAAAACAATGAAACTGGAGAAGATCACACGGAATAATTTTATTATTTAGAGACGTTTCGATTTGATTTTTTTTTGCAAATAAATTTATTTAGGTCATACGATAAGCGTTAACAACGAAATTATCGCTACAAATATAATTATTTATTAACTATACGCATTCCTTAATTAGATATTTAAATTTTCTCAGTATTTGAATTTAATTCAGTGTTAGATTATCGTTAAAATTAAATTTAAATATTCTACAACTACAATTTTTCCCGGGTAGTATCTACAGATTTCAAACCAAACAATATTTCTTTGCGAAGGGAATATTGAATGACGTGGGTTTGTTTGTCCTCCAATTTCAAAGTAATGATTCGGCTATTTAAACCCTGCCTACGCTTTTACGGGGGTTTTAAACACCCTGCTTATTTAACAGATCATATTTACAGGCTAAAGTTGGCTTCGTCTAGTCGCGAAGGAACAAGAGATTTTAAATGAATTTCTGGTCGTACATTTATATTTATTTTTGAAGTTTGTAAGTAAATCGTGACTTATTCGAATTGAACCAAAAAAAAACTCACGAATTTTGTAAAATACGAAATTATTTTGTACGTAGAGTGACATTGGCAAGGTTATATATCCCAAATCGGTCGAGATAATTTGCGGCTATCGAAAGTAGCGGGTATCGGTGTGACCTAGTTGGCCAGTAATTCGAACAATGCGCTCCAATCGCAATTGTAATCAAAGGGAAGGGGGCTGTAATTATATTCCCCATTTCGGAAATGTTTTCCCCGTAAGCGCCGAGACTTACCGTTAACTGGAGTAAGTCCGAATGACTAATGAATGTTCGTGGCTAAAGCGTTCGGTGGACATGGAAACGGTTTTTTAATATCTGCGGTTAAAATAACACCCAGCCACCTAACAGTTGAGTCATAGGCGGGAGGTGGGTACGTCCGGCGCCTTTTGGCGAATGCCTGACTTGGCCAATTTCTCCCCGAGACCGTTTAGCGATGCATTCACTGTACAAAGTTGGGCTTCGCTCCGTTGATCGCAATTTCTCCGTTAAGCTCCCAGTTCCGGAACGAAGCGGCTTATAATAATAGATTACCCCCAAAAGAAATATTTTCCTACAAGTCGTTGCCCATAACGTAACGTATGATTCCGATAAATAGAGGTTAAGCGTACCCGAATACGTCTAGAAATACGTCGAAAGTTTTAGCCTTTTTCCATATACATTCCGCCAACCCAACTAGATCAGAGTGGGAGGATGTTAGGCTTAAGCAATGCACTCTAAAAGTCTGATAAATTTGACGTATTCTTTATATTCTTAAGCTCTCGATTATTGAGCTAGAAAACGCTACAAAGCGTTTACGTATTTCCACCCACAAAATACCAAAATAAATAGCTATTTCAACCCGGTACCCCGCCAATCTCCCAACCCGAAATTACTCCACTGAAAGACTTTCAAAGTCTTACAGAATGGATATAAAGTAAATTGCTATTCCATTGTTTATTTATACGAAGAAAAACGGGGTTATTTCGTATTTACGTTTTTATGCTAAAATATGCCTTTGTTTCCTAAAAAAAATGAAAAATTTTGAACTTCCAAACTAATATTAACTCGAAATCACCGTTAGTTTCCGTATTTAAATTCAACTTTCACGTAATTCCACTCAAAACCATCATATTATTCATTAAAATAAAAAATGTTCGCGTTATTATCAATTCATAAAACCCTAAACCAGAATAAATTATTTTAACCCACCTTTTGAATATTTTACCATTTTAATAAAAATGTATAAAAAGTGTTCGGGAGTTTGGCTCCTTGAACGGTCAATCACCTTCTTTAGAAAATGACACACTGTCCACTAAATACTCTTCTTTTTTTTTCAATCTATTTATAGTTTTTGTAAGTTAAATAATTTTTAAGAAAAAATCCTGTATTGGCGGAGTTTATACAAAAGGGCAATTTCCCGAGGTATTGTTAGAAAGTGAAGCAGTTTTTTTCGACCTAAAATGGTACTCGGACGAAGACGAAATTATTTATTCCATTTTTAAGAAAAATGTTGTTCTAATAGTGGCGGGCCACTCCCATGTCGCCCGTTTTTCGTATCACTTCAAAAGAAACCGGCCTCGAAAAAAAAGGCACACTTTTGACCAAAATATTCTGCGTGTGGGCGAAAAAAGTAAACACAATTATTATGTTTTTCATATTTTTGTTTACATCATCCGCATTAAATTATTAAGATCCAGTTTCAAATTTCTCTTTAGAAAATCTGCTTCGTTTCTTAAACGGAAAAAAAGACTACTATTATATTTTTCACATTAAATACGTATTAGGATAAAATACCTTTTAAAATACATACAATGTGGTTCAGATAAGATTTATAAAAAAAAATATTTGGCTCAAAATTAGACCAAAATGTCTGATAAACTATTAATGGACTGTTAGCTAAGAAACTAATTAAAATATAAGTTTCATTAGGGTAACACTAAATAATTATAAAAAAATTTACTTAATTATTTCTTTATTTTTGAGAAATAATTTTAGTTCATTCATAAACTTGCCCCAGAACTATCAAAAAACATAGTGGAACTTCCAAAAAAAATCTGGCGCAAATCCTGACAAAATACCCTTAGAATAAATTAAAAATAACTGTTAACAGTTAAGCGATTAAAATTATGTCACCGCGGAATATTATTTCGAGACTCTAGACACCGTTAACTTGAGGGACGAATAAACCACCAAAAAATAAAGTACCCCGCTCTATAAATATCATTGAGGCGCCTCAAAAAGCTACCAGCATCCCGAACAAAAATTAATGATTCCAAATCATTATTTCCTTCGTGTCGCCAACAGCCTTCACCTTAAGTGCGAGAAACAAAATTGATAGAAAACTCATAAGTTCCGTCGAGGCGAGAGCAAACACCTAGCATAATAATTAGTTCACCGAAAAAGAAAGTTTGTGTAGTAACGGTAAGCCAGCGCTGCATCCGCCTTAGCGTATAACGCCCTGCCTACAAATTTATGGTCTTATATATACACTAACAGTAAGACTGAATTTACACCCATTATTTCAATAAATCAAAAATTGCGGCTCTTGACAAAAGCCTCTTTATAAGAAATCGAGCGCATTTTTTTATCTTTCAAATGGACAAGTGTATTGTATTTTTTTTTTTGTGGTAATAGGCGCTCGCACTCGTCAACTCGGGGGGGTGTTTCTATTCGCCCTAAATAGTGAGATAGTAAACAGGGGGGTTATAAAATCAACATTACGACACACTCGAAGCACGCTGCGCGGAATCTGGATGAGAGAAGTAGCTTGACTCCGGGGCTCAAAAACTAATCTAGATTCGCAATATACGCGCTCGACTTTCTATCTTTCCGAAGGAGTGGTTGAGATGTTATTGGGCAGTGTCTCAGGGTGGGGTTGCCGTGTACCCGCTAATACCATTAGTTTATAATTAAATATATATAAGTGTGTCAATTCCGGATCTCCCGCTTGTTATTATTAGGACCCTAAGTAACGTAATAACGATAAGTATGACACTTTCAATCGCTTTAATGCTAATTTTCTAACCGAACCTTTTTTCGGCACTGATACTCTCTTCGAGCTGTGACATGGACTCGCGACTTACCGTTTTGGATGACTACTTTTTGATAAAAATTTAAGCCTAATATCGGAGAGCACGTTCTGGAGTCGCGAGGGGCTTGGGCTTTGTTTTGAAAGATTCTAGATTCTGTTAAGTCTTGTAGCCGAAATATGAAATTCGTTGATCGTTAAATTTCTGTATTCAATAAATTGCTAATTTGTCTATTCAATAAAATACCAATTTATCTACTCAATAAAATCCCAATTTATAATAATAAAAGTAATAATAATAATCAGCTAGGCTAATACCCAAGGCACCACCTTAGGCCTACACAACCCCAATTTCCCTTCTCAATAAAACCCCAATTTCTTTACTCAATAAAATCTCAATTTCTTTTCTCAATAAAACCCCAATTTATCTCCTTAAAAACCCAATTTATCTACTTAGTAAAACCACAATTTGTTTACTCAATAAAACCCCTATTTCTTTACTCAATAAAACCCAAATTTATTTACCCAATATGCCCCAATTTCTTTACTCAATGAAACCTAAAATTTATCTTCTCAATAAAACCCCAATTTCTCTCCTCAATAAAACCCTAATTTCTTTACTCAATGAAACCCCAATTTCTCTCCTCAATAAAACCCTAATTTCTTTACTCAATAAAATCCCAATTTATCTTCTCAATTAAACCCCAATTTCTCTCCTCAACAAAACCCTAATTTATTTACTCAATAAAACCCCAATTTCTTGACTCAATAAAACCCTAATTTCTTTACTCGGTAAAACCCCAATTTCTTTACTCAATAAAACCCTAATTTCTTTACTCAATGAAACCCCAATTTATTTACTCAATAAAATCCCAATTTATTTTCTAAATAGAATCACAATTCCTATATTCAATAAAATAGCAATTCCAAATCTAGCTAAATATTGAATAAAACCATATCTTCCAGATTATTCTCTCGGCGCTCGCGAGATGTTACACGCGATGAAAAAGTGGAGGTTAAAAAAAATCGGGTGTGTCTTATATAAAACAGGCGAGAGAGAGAATTTGGTGGCGCCTAAATTTCCTGTTATTTTGGTGATACAATTTATATTAGGCAATAGAGCGGCGAAGACGCGGTCAGCTCGGACTCCCCGGGGCCAGCAAATCTAATCAGGGAGAAAGCCAAGCTCAATTGCAAATAGATCACATTGAACTTTATCTGTCCATAAAATAATTCTATTTTAGAAATTCCCTCAAAACTTTCGTTTTCGACTCGGCAACGAAAACAGACCGGTTTCTTTTCATTTCGGAGAAAATAAAATTGAAAAAATAAAATGGTACGCGGGCAAAACGTAAGGAAAAAAAAGATTTGCCTTTACGATTAAAGCTAATTAAGATTTGAAATGTCTCGCTGTTATTTAAAAATAGAGCGACTTTTTTTTAAAGAAATTTTCTACAACTACCTCTTATTTGTATTTATTAATTTTCCTAGGTTTCGAAATATATTAATCTGAATATGTTAATTAGGTAATCTACGGTCTCCTACTGGTTTTATTATCTACTGTACGTTGTAGCTTCCATTAAATTAACTCGGGGGATAATTATCTGTCTAATGCGAAAGGAGTTTATTAAACTGCCCCCCCCCCCCCTTGGTGGCGCTGATGGGACGAAAACGTCATTTAAATAAAATTGAGAAAGACCTGGGTTTAACCGAACGAAACCAAAATTATAACGGTTTTTTTTATTTATCCAAGACCGAAAAACAGAGGTAGAAATTAGGACAATGTTTTGGTTAAGCTAGTTTCGCAATAAAAGTTTAATTAATACAATATAATTTGAGGTTTTAAAACCAATTTGTCGTATTAAACCCAACTTGAACATTTTTATTCCATTTTCCAAAATATAAATTGAACCTAATTTTCCAACTTTATTCATAGCATTTTTTTAAATAAAACGAATTTCCAAAATTATATTTTGAACAAATTGCAAAAAATTTAACCTAATCGTGAAAATTGAATTAAAAACAATTTTATTTTTTTAATTAAACCGAATTTTCAAAATTATATTTTGAACAAATTGCAAAAAATTTAACCTAATCGTGAAAATTGAATTAAAAACAATTTTATTTTTTTAATTAAACCGAATTTTCAAAATTATATTTTGAACAAATTGCAAAAAATTTAACCTAATCGTGAAAATTGAATTAAAAACAATTTTATTTTTTTTAATTAAATCTTCTAGTGAATATTGTATTTAAAAACCATTTTAAAAATTTATTCAAACCTAACTTTAAAAATTTTATTCAAACCTAACTTTAAAAATTTTATTCAGACCTAATTTTCAAAATTTTATTCAAACCTAATTTTAAAAATGAAATTAAACCCAATTTTTAAAATTTTATTCAAACCTAATTTTCAAAATTTTATTTAAACCTAATTTTCAAAATTTTATTCAAACCTAATTTTAAAATGAAATTAAACCCAATTTTAAAAATTTTATTGAAACCTAATCTTTAAAATTTTATTCAAACCTAATTTCAAAATGAAATTAAACCTAATTTTCAAAATTTTATTCAAACCTAATTTCAAAATGAAATTAAACCTAATTTTCAAAATTTTATTCAAACCTAATTTCAAAATTTTATTCAAACCTAATTTCAAAATGAAATTAAACCTAATTTTAAAAATTTTATTTAAAAATAATTTTCAAAATATTATTCAAAACTAAATTTAAAAATTTTATTCAATCCTAATTTAAAAATTAAATTAAACCCAATTTAAAAATTAAATTAAACCCAATTTAAAAAATTTTATTCAAACCTAATTTCTAAAATTTTATTCAAACCTAATTTTCAAAATTTTATTTAAATCTAATTTTCAAAATTGTATACGAACCCAATTTTCAAAATTTTATTCAAACCTAATTTCAAAATGAAATTAAACTCAATTTTCAAAATTTTATTGAAACCTAATCTTTAAAATTTTATTCAAACCTAATTTTTAAAATTTTATTCAAACCTAATTTTCAAAATTTTATTCAAACCTAATTTTTAAAATTTTATTCAAACCTAATTTTTAAAATTAAATTAAACACAATTTTCAAAATTGTATTTAAATACAAATTTCAAATATGTATTCAAACTCAATTTAATTTTTTTTTATTTAAATTCAAATTTTAAATTTGTATTCAAACCATTTTATTTTTTTTATTCAAACCATTTTATTTTTTTTATTCAAACTGAATTTTCAAAATTATATTTAAACAAAATTTGAAAAACATGAATAAAATAAGCAGCGCTATTAACAATCTCAAAATCTCTTTCCAAACGATTATATGGTGGAAATGATCGGGCACAAACCAATGAGAATATTTATTGTATTAAATTTCCAATTATTCGAAAGAAAAGAACGAAACTTGGCCATCTCTCCTAAGAAAAACGTTAAAATTCACTTTCACTGTTGAGAAAAACAGGCATTAAATAGATTGAGAACGAGGGCACCCAATCGCGTACGCGCAATGCGATTTTAAAAGGTCGAGAATGTGCCCCTCGCTTATAGCCACGAAAAAAATATATATAAAGGCGTTAAAACTCGATTTTTCTCACTATAAACCAAAAATGAGAGGATGAAAATATAATTATAATAATATGGAAAATTCTCGATGCCGCCCGAGCCGCCAAAAAACGAGAGCCGCCGATACAAAAGCTTTTGACTTTTCACAATAAAAGATGGCTTCAATCCGGTAGAGACAGCATGGGGCGAACGGATGGATGGAATCCTTTTAATGGCAATTTTTTTTAATAGAGAGGTTAAGCTCCGACGTAATGAACGGGAAAGTTTAGGCTTCCAACAGTGCTTTGCGGAAGTTACTTACTGACACGCCATTGTGAAGTTCCTGTCGAAAATTAAGATGAACCTCTCTAATAATTCCCGAGGTCATTGCGCTATCTGAGAGCGAAAATTAAGCAAGTCGAAAAGACCCTATTTGCGAAAACTATTTGTTTGTTTGTTTGGAATTTAGAATAATAAGAATAGTAATAAGCAATAAATAATATACCACTTAATACTGATTTTCGAAAAAGGATTCTATGATTGGCAGTGATTTCACCCATTTATTACATATTTTCTGTAGTTTCCAGTTATTTATCACATATTTTTCTATGGTTTCCAGTTATTTATCACATATTTTTCTATGGTTTCCAGATATTTATCAGTTTTTCTGTGATTTCCAGATATTTATCAGTTTTTCTGTGATTTACAGATATTTATCAGTTTTCTGTGATTACCAGATATTTATCAGTTTTTCTGTGATTTCCAGATATTTAACAGTTTTTCTGTGATTTACAGATATTTATCAGTTTTCTGTGATTTTCAGATATTTATCAGTTTTCTGTGATTTCCAGATATTTATCAGTTATCTGTGATTTCCAGATATTTATCAGTTATCTGTGATTTCCAGATATTTATCAGTTTTTCTGTGATTTCCAGATATTTATCAGTTTTCCGTGATTTCCAGATATCAGTTTTTCTGTGATTTCCAGATATTTATCAGTTTTCTGTGATTTACAGATATTTACCAGTTTTCTGTGATTTCCAGATATTTATCAGTTTTCCGTGATTTCCAGATATCAGTTTTTCTGTGATTTCCAGATATTTATCAGTTTTCTGTGATTTACAGATATTTACCAGTTTTCTGTGATTTCCAGTTATTTATCAGTTTTCTGTGATTTCCAGATATTTATCAGTTTTCTGTGATTTCCACTAATTTTTTACAATTTTTTATACTATTTCCACCAATTCTTATACGTAATCATTACATCTAAATACTTAAATGACTAACCCTTCGATCAATATACTAGGAAAAGTTTAAAATAATAAAATGATAAGTAAATGAGTCAATCTAATATAAAAACAGAAATAATTATTTTATTTTGTCACCCAAAAAATCCCTTATCTCGACTTGCTTGACTTCTACTCTCAGGTAGCGATGATCAATATGTCACCTAGCTCAAAGTATAAAACTGTCGGAAGCGACGCGGAACAAGGCACATCTTTTATTTATAGACTTAAGCGCCAAACTTGTTAGGCAAGGTGAGCACAATCGGAAACAAAATACTCGCGAAAGAACCAGTTTGCTTGGGCATTCCAAAGAGCGGGCTTTTTCAAGGCATTTCGTAACGCTCATGACGTTTATCTTACAGTCGTGTTAGGCTTAAGAAATTCGTTGAAAAATCCCCATATTCCTCCACGTATTCGATGGGCGGAATACGCGTTATCAACCTCTTTATTAAAAAGCGTTTTAAATTGAGTAAGGTAGATTGGAATCGTAGTTGCCAGATAACAACACTTTTTATCATGAAAAAAAAACGTACAAAAAATCAATCACAAAACGAGGGTCATAGAGATAAATTTTAAATTCCCCGCAAAAACCGACATACATGACTGTATTCATCCACAAAACAACCAAAAATGTTCGCATTCCATGGACAAGTGGGTGCTAGTAACCCTTGACGTACCCGTTCAAAGTTATCGGGGTATAATATTTATACTATTAATTTAGTATAAAATTCACGTGTGGGATATATCGCCCAAGTACCAACCTTGGTGTATAAACGTAAAAGCAAAAGTATATAATATATTTAGAGACAAGTATACTGCTAATGTTATTTTTATGCCCAAGATGTTGTTAATTTTCCGGAAAAATAAAAAAATTTAAATATAAATTAATTTTAGAGGATTTTTAATTTTTTTAAATTATTGATATAAAATGTCTAATAAAAGTAAAAATCAATAATAATCAGCTAGGCTAATATCCAAGGCACCACCTTAGGCCTAAGTCATCAAGTGACTTTTAAAGCCATTAATTCAGGTGGCCGGGTTAAATACTACAAAACATTAATAATGTTACATTGTTAATCAGTTTAAAGATAGTCTAGAGGTTTTGTTTTACTTTTAGATTCGAAAAAATGAAGCGAAAATGCCGCATTATTTCAATTTGCAAACAATATTAGATTAATAATGATTTTTTTTCGGAAAAATACGGAAAATTTTCGGGGGAAAAGGCCGCAGTCATTTTCCGGAAAATTTTCCGACTTACAACACTAATAAATATTATATACTTTTGGAACACTAACGTTTGCAGCTCTGGCCGCTCTTGCCTTTATATTTCGAAATGTTTGGCGCCACTGTACAGGGAAATTTGAAATATTGAAGGGGTCTTCTATAAAGATTGCTTTGCAGGTTATATTCCCTTTAAATAGCGCCTAAAGGAACCAAAAATAAAATAACTTTCACACGATAATAAAAAATATTATGAATAATGATAATACATGATACTTAGGTGTGAAGAAATAGATACGCCATGATCATGATTCATGTTAATTGAGCATACTTTAGAGTTCTTAGATTTTAAATAAATTTCAAAATCAGAACCCTAAAAATTGAAATATTTAATTTTTATATTATATTTTCTTTGCATTCTCAATCCCTGTAAATTAAAATGTAATTTAAGTAACTACGAAGGTACGAATTACGTATATGCAAATTAGGCGGTACTAATTAAAACAAACGGGTGTTGTCGGTGTTGGCAAAATATAATAACGACATTAATAAGTCCCCCCCCCCCTCTCCATTCAAATATTCAAAATTTTCACCTCAATTAAAAATTACAAAAAAAAACTAAATTTAAACTAAAAGAGATAAAGAACGTGTATATATATCCTAGGCCGTCGCCTTTTTAATTACCAATTCTCGAGACGGTTCGTAATTAGCGCGTGGCTTTTCAAGGATAATCCCCTCGTGCGGCCGGCGTGACAGTAAGACACGCGCTTTATCTAGCGGGGACATTTAAGAAGATAATCTCAAGGGCTTATAGAAAATCCAGTCCCGATTTGGAAACGGACTTCCCCTTGATTCGCTCTACAAACTGTACCCCGACTTTATCCTAAACCCTTATATTAGGTCGCGACCGCAAAATTGGATAAAAAGAATATAGCAGTCAACGTGGAATATTAGGCCAATTTCCATATGGAAATCTAACATTCCAATCAAATACTTTCGCACTTTCGAAGGCCCGCAGCCTATAATTATATCCCAATCTGGATAACGAGTATATACGTTTTTTTATTACGGAAGTTAAGCATCCTTCGTTAGGAACGGGAACGTCTAGACAATTCCAGAATACTTCGTATAGACGGACCATTTTGAAGTTTAACCTCTCTCTAAATTCGTTAGTAAGCTCCTGCAACTTCTGCCTACTTATTTTACTTAATTATAGACATTATATTTCCGCACGCTGCGGCTAAAATGTTAAGAATATAATTTAAAACCTAAATTACATCAAAATTTACCTCGTTCGTGATGGGAAGATTTCATAAAAAGGGTCGATAAAGTGTTATGATTAATAGCGATGCTAAAATCTTTTTCTTTTTTAGCTATTAGGTCGCAATAGTTTCGTGGCGTTTTTTCCAGAATTGTTAGACGAAAACGAAATTGTCCCAAATCCGTGTCTTTTAGTCAGGGTGTGGTTAGTTTCAGACAACTGTTTGTAATTCGAACCTCAACTTTTGTCGACGTAAGCCGTATATCTCGTAATTATTATAATACTCGAATATAAGTACTGTCCATGGGAGAAAAACACGGATCAATTAGGGTTGGTAATTACCAACTTGATTATTCGCTCTTGTTTGCTAGGCACAATTATATATTAGAAGCCGTAGCTGGAAGGATTCTAGATTAGAATGTTTTTCACTCTAGTTTTCGATATTGAAGACGTTCCGTGAATTACAGCTTATTTGACACACATTTATAGCGTGGGAATCCATTTATAAAAATTATATTTTCTGTATTTTTAAAAGATAAGCATTTTTACATTTGTCGCAATCAATCATGCGATGATTAATAGTTAAGGGGGAAAACCAATATTAAAGTTAAAGTTACAGTTTTATTTCGAACAAACATTTTAGGTATTTCGTGGATTCAAATGGGATTTTTCTTCGAGTGCAGTACATCAATTAGCTCTTTTTGTTTACCAACAAGATGAAGTATTTCATTAATTTGAAAAAGGGGTTAAAAGGGGTTTTTCTTCTGGTACTTCGGTTTTCCCCTGCGGTGGAAGGGTAGTTACGTTGGTTAGCGATTTTTGCGTGCAAACAAGAAAGGGTATTAAATGGATTGAAAACGGGGATTTTCCACCGAGTTCTTCGATTTCGCCTTAGCAATTCCAGTTTTGGTTTCTTAAAGTTTAAAAATTTCGATGGGTCGGACATTCAAAGAAATCTCGTACTTTTTCCAAGAAATACGAAATTCAGCGTGGATTTCTTAATCCGGAGATTGTGGGAAAATCTCAAAATCGGGTAAGAAATCCAGAAATTCTACGAAAAATCTCAAAATCCGACAAGAAATCGAGAAATGGCAAAATCTCGAAATCCAGAGTGAAATCTCGAATTCCGACGTGAAATCTCGAAATCCAGAGTGAAATCTCGAATTCCGACGTGAAATCTCGAAATCCAGAGTGAAATCTCGAATTCCGACGTGAAATCTCGAAATCCAGAGTGAAATCTCGAATTCCGACGTGAAATCTCGAAATCCAGAGTGAAATCCAACAAAACAATCTTGAAATCCAGCGTGAAATCCCGGATTTCAAAATCCCGTACAAATTTTGGTGAATTTCCCAGACCTCGAAAAATTCAAAGTATTGGAAAGGTGATTTTAAAGTTAAAAATGCACTTTTACAAAAGTTTTTCAGCCAGAATGTCAAAAGTGATATCAATAAAAACAGCGTCCAGAAAAAAACGAAATTCCCGATATTAAATTAGGCGTAAATTTCGTAAGTAGATTATGAAAAGCAACAGGTAGTTCAGCGAAACGATTTCACTCTTGAGACACCATAGTAAATAAGCGTAGCATTCTAAGTTTGTAAACAAAACATCAATTGATTTATATCAATAATAACATATATACTGGGCTGGAGTAGCCAACGGACCGTGCCCGATTTTCTAGTCAAATACGATAATAAGGTGAAAAAGGTTAAATCGCCATTATAAACGCTATTACGGTAGCGACAATTAAGGGGGCCCCCACAAAAATTAAAAAAAAATTCCAAAGGATTGAAAAAATAATTTCACAAGATTTGTTGAGACATAGTTACGGCCCTGAGGAGTTCCAGGGGGCCCCTTTTTAGTTTGTTTTGTTCTATCACGGCACGAGCTTTTCAGCGTTTAGGAAAAGATTTTTTGATAAATCGGGGATAATTATAAATAAAGTATTAGTATTATCCAAGATTTCAAATACGAATTTTGCTTTCCTGAGTCCGGCGACTACTAACGTAGTAATAACCGTAGATAAATGTCCGTCGCGTTTTTAGCCAATCTTGTTCAGTTTTTAGATTAACGGAAACGGATTATACGGATAGTTGGATTATCTCTGTACTGTGTAGTGTAGTTGACATTGAAACCGACTTTTAAGTTTGTAAGTTCTTTAAATTTTTACAAAAATTTATTAATCTTGAATTAACCCTTTGTTTAAAATCGAAAATCTTACAATACATAATCTAAAGTGAAACTAAAACTTTATCGTTTCCCTCAAACGTTCGATATTTTTTATGATGTAGTAGTGTTTTTAAGAAAAATATTGGTTGCGCTGTGCCTTTTGTCTTAATTACACTTTACAACATTCGATGGGTTATGTTTTGATTTCATTTTTATTGTTTCGTTTCTAATGCTAATGTGGGAAGAAAGTCATTAGGACCTTGCCAAACGTAAGCTATTTTAACTACAAAGATTTGGGGGCCCCCACCGCAAGTTGTGCCTAGGGGCCCCCATAACCTAAATCCGGGCCTGACCAAGATATTATTTAGATTACTGAGGACATACCTCTTTCAAAATGAAACTCCATTTTCCGAAGAACCTTTTCGGAATTTTGGTTATATTTCGATAAAAGTACATATACATAGTACTGGAAAAATGAAATTAAACGTGGTTTAATGTGTACCAAAACAATACAATTGTATCAGGAAGTTGATACACACACTACAAAAATGTATTCAGTAAATTAACCAGTAATTTAAACTTGTTTAAACTCTCTGAATTTAAACAATTTAGTATATGTATAGAAATATTTTCCTTGAAATATGAGTAAATTAACGATACAAAGTCGAATTCAGTTAGGTAAAAAAATTGAAGAACATTTAAAAATTTCTCAAATCTTAATTAACTATCAATTTAGTTAGTAAAATTTTAATTAAATCTTAATTTAAAGTTTTTTTAATTAATCATATACGATAAAATAGTTGATAGATCTTCAGTTATTTCGAACAAACATTTTAAGCCGACAAAAGATATCGTTACTTATTTTCAGTCAGATCTACGAAGTACACGTCCTTCTTGCTTCTGTAAACGTGTAGACTACTACGTTTTCAATCATCTAAATACGTTCTTGGTTTAACGGTTTCTTAAATAGACTAAATATATTCTAATTAAACCAAGCGTGTTTATCTCATTAAACCGAAAGTCGGTACGAACAATGGAGAAGGTAGATGTTGAGAAAAAGTTAAATATAACTGTGGACAATCTCGGCATCAATAAGATGAGTCAGTAATGGTACAATGACACGGGACGCGTGTCTGCGAGTTCAAAGACAAAAGAGGGTTACGAGAAAGGGGATACCTGGACCAGATAATCTCCCCTTTGAACGAAGTCCGCCCCGACAATGCAACGTCCTAATCGCGAATAACCTTGAATAATTAGGGAAAGCCGAGCGTTGCGCCCATTGAGCCAGTTTACTCGGGCGCGTAATGAACCGCTGATTTCAATGGGCAGCGAAGGCAATGGCGGGGATACGAGTAAAGTAAACGCCAGCTCAAGCGCGGCCCGGAGACTTCGAACGTTGTTGGAATGCCCTTTCAAGTTCACTGTTTACTTTCACACAATAGAAGGAGGAAAAATTAAAACGGTGTATTATTATTTTTCATTATTCGAGCCCGAAATGGGTCTGGGCTAAAAGGAATTAATTTGTACCCTTCAAACGAGAACAATACCACGCCGCGCAACCAACGCCGAATGTTAAGTTCAACAATTTTATTTCAAAAAATAAAGATAGAGAATTTATCCAGGTGTGTATAGCAAAAGCGTAGATCAACTGTCTGATAAAACTTGAATTTTATAAAGGGAGCTACAGATTTAATTTCAATTGATAGTGACGTAACCCGCGAAATTCGGCCGTAAGAAAATTTGCATCTCCAGTAACCGTGAGTGCCTTGGATCCTGAAAAACGTTAATACTGAACGGTTATTAGACCAAAAAACGGACAAAAAACGTGTACCGAAAACTTGTAGGAGGCCGGGTTGACATGTGGTAAAAATCGGAAAAAAGTGGAAAAAACTCTTTTCAGGCTAAATGAATAATTGATATATTTATTAAGTTACAAATTTGGTCATTGCAAATAGGAGAGATGAAAAAAGGCCAGAAGAAGAGTGAATAGAATACAAGAATATACTGCTTTTATTATTTTTTTTATTGAATTTTGCCACTAGAGGTGGAAAACCATGGAAGTACGATTTTCCAGACGGTTTTTAACGGGAAAACAATAGGTGGAATAACCGCGGAAAAAACTGGTTTTTCCACCCTGGGCAAAATCGTGCCAACCCTGGTAGGAGGTGCAGACTGTACATATAATGGTAGATCTACACTCAGTGGCGTATAGCTAGGGAAATTGGGCCCCAATGCAAGATAAGTAAATTGGTCCCCTGTGACAATTTGTGTGCGTTCCAATGTACGCGATTGGGTTTGTTGGCCTATTTACGCCACTGGATTCCAATATCGTGAGACAGGCAATCGGGTAAACGTTTATGGGCCCCATTACTAGGGTGGGCCCCAATGCACCGCATTGGCTGCATTGGCGTATTTACGCCACTGTCTACACTCCTACAAGTTTCCCTAGTCTCTATTGGGGAATTTAAAATAACACGTAATATAAAGTCTAGAGAAAATTGAAATTTTCACAAGCAATTTAAATTGCATTAATGTTTCCCGACCATACAATGCACTGGGAATCCAGCCTAGTCATTAATAGATCTTAAAAGAAATTGATTTGAAAAATTCAACGGTTATATTGTGTAAATTGACGCGTGCTTGCTCGGAAGGGATAATCTTATTGGCTAAGACAAATGCGGATAAATATTGCTAAGCCCACGTGATTCTATTTTATTATCAGAATAAATAATTACACGTGCTACGAAAAAAACCCTTCCTTTTGACGTTTTTTTATTTTGGAGCGAATAATTTCTTTTAGCGTCTATACTAAATTACGAATATGTTAATTAACTTGAATCTGATGATTATATAACAGGCCTTGGCTATAGGGGATAGCCGGCAATTAACGCGCGAAAGTTGGGTTCGGAGACTTGGCCGTTTCCATCTCACGGACTACAAAGTCTCGAAATGCCTTTAATGTTATAAACGTTGTTGGGTGGAGCGTTTTTTTGATAAAGACGCGACTATCCCAAATGTCTTTGACGACCATTAAGCGCGCCACCTGACCTGGAAATGGAACGCCGAAACAATCGGGTTCATTTCATCGCGCCAGAATTGTTAAGCCCGAAAGCAACGTGTTGAATTTGTAAGAAGGGCCGTTCTATAATATATACTGCTTATACGGAGAAGGGGGGGTTCATACTCAAAAATTATTTTCAAACCGATCAATTACAGAATGTATTAAACTTTGATGGCTTGTTAGTCTCAATTCTAGCTGTTCTTCGAAAATTTCCGAGAAAAAATAATACATCTTTAAAGGGAGTATAGATTTAGTTGGAAATTTTGGGGGTAGTAAATGTGGGACAAGTTACTTAATTTAAGTTACTGGTTTAAGGGGTTTTCCGTCGAGCTCTTCGGTTTCCCTTCCATAAAAACTTGTAGAGTTTAACGGTACTAATAGTGAATGTAGGGAGCTGTTGACTCGCGTGGCATAAAGGGCTTGCCACCTCCCTCCTACGCATTGTAACCCGGCCATCTGAATTAATGCGAGGGGTCGGACACTTGCCATTATTTTGTACGGGATTTCGGAATTTCGTAGAGATTTTGGCGATTTTATCATTATTATGGGATTTCAATGTTAATTTACCATAGCGAGAGTTAAAAGATTTTGCGATTTTAGACAAAGTGTACGGGATTTTGGTAAATGTCCGACCCCTCGAATTAATGGCTTCAAAAGTCGCTTGATGACTTAGGCCTAAGGTGGTGCCTTAGGTATTAGCCTAGCTGATTATTATTATTATTATTATTATTATTATTATTTCAAATCCACATTTCACACACTGTCAAATCTGCACTGCTGCGTATCGATGGGATTTTTTTTTTCAAATTTAGACAGTGAGTTGTAGTAGAATCTCCTTTGAACGAATCATCTTCCACTAAGCCAAGAGCCCGAATTTGCGTAAGGTAGTAGGATTAGTGGCTCCTACAGACTTTTCATCTCCTAAGAACCTATCACTTAGCGGGGAAAAACATGAAATTCGACTGCTTTTAAAACTAATGAGTAATGGTGGCAGAAGCCCGCTTACATATTTTTATGGGCAAATTACCGATAATCTTTGAAACGCAGAAGTTCCAAAAACAATAATTACGCTACCGGTATAGCGTTGAAAAGTAATTTTGAAGACGGATTACCATTCAAAAAGTAATTTTCGAAACATTATATCACTGTCATTTTTCTTGAAAAATTAGTTTTACCATTTTAGCGAAATGCAATTACGGGTTTTGGAAATATTAAGCGCATTCTGGTTTGACTAAATGGTATTTTACCGGCCAAATTGAAAAGCCGTTTGACCACACGGTTTGACCCTATGTGTCAATGAGAATTCTATATAGCTTTGATCTTTTCGGAGCTTGGCGCTGATGAAAAGAACTCCAAAATCGTGCTAACAAAAACTAGCTCATTTTTCGTTAGGCTTTAGACACGTATTGATTAAACCATAAGTAACATAATAAACGTAAGTATGACGTTTCCTATTATCCCAACGATAATAGTCTGTTTCGCCAATGAGCATATAAAATCATTACGTGGCTATGCAATGAGATATAACTCTACTGAATGTTACCTGAGACAACTAAAGCGGTTGGCATTTAACACTAATAAATCTCATTTATTTGATCAATAGATGGCATTAGTCCTCTTCCGTTTTTTAAATCTTCAAATAATAGTACTCACAGATAAAAAACCGTCATGAAAAATTAGTAGGGCTGTGCCTTTTTTGAGGCCGAGTACTCGAACTCGACCTCGAATAAGTAATTGGAAAATACTCGTCGATTACAGAGTACCTAAAAATTGCATATTCGGGTACCCGATTACTCGAATAATTGGGAATTTCTTCAAGTTTGGGTAAATTGGAACATTTTTGGGGTCAATTTGTATCACTTTTTGGGTAAAATAAGGAAAAAATCTTATTTTGGTTCAAAGTGGTCAAAAACATTTTTGGTTGCCATGGCAAATCGAATGGGTAGTGCAACGTCTCCTTTTGGGGAATTTCATATCTCCTATAGGTTTACATTACGCCCGACTTGGAACACCTCGGGTGTGACAGACTACTATTCACCAAAATCTTTCAGTGTCAAACTTACGTTTAAAATGTTACTTATGCTTAAACCCATTTAATTCGTAATACAAATATCATTGAGAGTTTTAACGGGATAAACAGGCAGTCGGGGTTAAACCAAAGCAGGAAACCCGAAGTTTCAGGGTCACCATTTAAATAAATTTACCACCAAAATGCGGCGAACAAAAAATAAAATAAAAAATATTTGTGGAGTCCTAATAGCATGTCGATATAAAGCTTTCATTAAAATTAAAAAGTACATTAAAAGCGAATTTCGGGCGGAAGGCAGCCAACGCCTCGAAAAGGGTGTAAACCCCGAAACATTTTATACCGAAATATAAGTATAAATAACCGAGAGAGTTGGCAATTCATTTAAAAGCGATAAAGGGGGTAAACTCTTCGCCATTTTTTTAACTAAACTAAATAAAGAACAAAAACGGTCCGGTTACCAGCGTCTTTTAAACGTTATTAAAATTATTCGTTCCCGCATTAATTTCGATATCAGATGGCCTACATGATTACGGACAAATGGATTTCAGCATCTTCCCCCGCCCAATGAAGAGCGAACTCTTTGGAATATTTCAAATCAAACTTATTTCTAGCACACATGGTTGCCTTTGTGAGTGTTTCACTATCATCAAATAATTATATATTCCTCTGAAATGCAGGCGCACGGTGTTACCAAAAGTCTATAATTAGTTTCAAAAGTGACGCAGTTTGTCGACATTATTACGGATTATAACGTTACATGGAGTGACGTTAATAGATAAGAGCCTTCAGTGGCGTAGCCAGGGGGGGCACAGGGGGCACATGCGGAGTGTTAACACTTTCGTCTCGCAGCAAGAGGAGCTGGATTCGATCCCAATTTGGGGCACTGGGTGAAAACTCGGAACAACTCCTTCAAGTTCTCTCCCCACTGGCTTAAGGGGTTTTCCACCGAGCACTTCGGTTTCCCCTTCCATAAAAACTTGTTAAGGTTAACGGTAATAGTTAGTGTAGCGAGCTGTTGGCTCGATCGTGTGACATGCAGGGCTTGCCACCACCCTCCTACGCATTGTAACCCGGCCACCTGAATTAAAGGCTTCAAAAGTCGCTTGATGACTTAAGCCTAAGGTGGTGCCAAGGGTTTTAGCCTAGTTGATTATTATTATTATTATTAAACGTATGGTCATACGTACAAATACTTTTATTTTTTTTACTTTTTTTTTCAATGGTGTGCCTCCCCCGACACAAAATCCTAGCTACGTCACTGAGAGCCTTACGGGTGTAGAATGTAAATCGAAAACTGGTTTGCTGAAACGATTTTACCACCAAAAATGCGTGGTCTTAATTATAAACTTATGGCGTTACCCGAACGACCGGATTTATTTTAGTTCATTTTAGTTTGCGCGATGTTCGCGGAGTTCATTAACTGATAAGGAACTGTATGTAGAGTTCACGAACCGCGTAGCTCAAATTGTTTCCAAAGTTCTCCCAGTCAACAAATTATTGTTGGTAAACGATGGCGAAAGTAGATCAAGATTCCAGCGCGCTGCAGTCTTTAAGCGCGTTACGGCGCCAGTTGTTGTTCCCGGTGGCATCCTGTTTATTGGGTAATATCTCCGCTTTGCATAGACGTTAACCTACTTTCTGAGACAAAAGAGGAATGAAACGGAAGGGCCAAAGACTGTATAATAGCGCGATGGTGGCACGTTTTTGGAGAGCTCATCTCTTTTCAATATTTTAAAATATCTCATCAATTGGTTGGGAAAGAAAAGCTAACGTCGTCAAGAGGAAAATTTCTCAATCCTTTCTACAACTTTCTTTTTTTCCTTCTGGTTTTTTTTTGTATGGGAGAGTAAAATAGGCTATCAATTCTATAGATCAGCGAAAGTTGCTTTTATAACGAAGATACCACGTTCATTTTGGAGATTGAAAAAAATTGGTACTTATTTTTCGGTCGATCGATTATTTTAATATTGGAAAAAAAATCGTGATTTCTCAGTCATTATTTTGGTGATTTTTCGAGATTTTTGGTTGTGATTTTGTGCGAAACTTAGAGTTTATTTAATATACAGGCAAAGCTACAATTTAGGGATACAATCTTTCATAGAAAAAAAGTAGAATTTGCGCTAAATCCGACTGATAAGAAGTTTAAATTAGTCCAAATTTTAAAATAATTTCAATAATGACTCCAGGAACCCTAAATTTAAATCCAAAAATAGTCAAAAATATCATTTTCTAGCCCAGTTAGAAACGCCCAATTTTTACAGCCATTTATAAAAAATTAGGTATAAAAAATACGGATGAAAATATTTATGACGGAAGTTATAAATTTGACAAGAATTACAATATCGAAAACATCACGTTTAATAACAACATAATCGTAATGATTTTAATATTTCTAGGAAAAATGGTAAAAATATTCTGACTAAAATGAATATAATAACAACGGATCCATTTTCTTTCCACTCGTAACAATGGAAAGGCGAAAGTGGTTCTTTTTAAATGTCCCTCATCATCATCTTTCCCCCTCGACTAAGTAGTCAGCGACTCAAGAACAAAATCATCTTATAATAACAATAATAATTTTTTTTTCATTTCTTTTAATCGTCTTTACATGAAAAGCCCCCGTCAAGAATCATCTTCAATTCTGATGTCTGCTTCAAAGTAGGGCAAGTCGAAAGTCGTAATCGAGCGGTACCACTATCACCGGGTGATCCACGCGGCGAAAGGGATGATGGGAAGGCAGAGGGGGGGATTTTATTATCTCTCGTCAACGGGAATAACGGGAGCAGACTTTACCCTCTCGACTGGTTTTGGGCGATTCTGTTTAAAAATGAAGTCATATATTCCGGCATTGTCCAGAAGACAGACACGGATGGCCATTAATGCGTTAAGTATCCTTCGCCTTCTCGCCTTAATTGTCCCGAAAACAACTCCCGTGAGCCGTAACAATGAACAATCGCCCGTTTTAGGGTATTATAAAATATGATCCCCGCGATACTCTATATGGTCAAATAAACTCGTTGCTAACCGACTTGATATATCGTCTGCAATCTCGGACAATACGTCATCTTTGTCAACTATTATATAAAAGATTATATAATTTATATAATAATGCTATCATATTTTTTCTCTCATCGTGTACAAGGTGATTTTTATTTCTTTACAGACGTTAAATTGTTTAGGACTACAGTCGTTATAGAGTGGTTAGCACTTTGGCCTCGCAGCCAGAGGAGTCCGGTTCTATCCCAGCTTGTGGCACTGACAAGGAGACATCCCGAAGTGTAACCCACCGATTTTGTTCAAACTCGGGCGATTGGTAGACCTTCATGTATCATGAAAAATCCTAAAGGGAATTTATTCAATGGGCAAACGTTTTGCCATGGCAACGAAAAATGTTTTTGACAACACAAAATATTAAATTTACCCTTTGAAAATAACATGGGATTTTGACCTCAAATTGATCAAAAGTTGATCAATTTTGATGTTTTTTCGTCAATTTTTATCTATTTTTTCTATTTTTGGCATTCTCCAAATTTTTAAATTTGTTAAATATTTTCACAGGGGGGTCCTAGGAATCGGTCAGAATCCCATGTTATTTTCAATGGGAAAATTTCCATTTGTTGTTGTCAAAAACATTTTTCGTTGCCATGGCAAAACGGTTTCCCATTGAATAAATTCCCTTTAGGATTTTTCAAGTTAGATGAAGGTCTATTAATCCCCCGAGTTTGAATCAAATCGGTGTGTTACACTTCGGGATGTCTCCTTGTGAGTGAAAAACTCGGAACCACTAATTCCGCATAGAGTTCGCAAGTTCTGTCCCCACTGGTTAAAGGGTTTTTCCCTCGAGCGCTTAATTTTCCCCCTTTTTTTATAAATATTGTAGAGGCTAACGGTAATTGTAGGGAGCTATTAACTAGCTCGCGTGGCGTGGAGGGTTTGCCACCACCCTCCTACGCATTGTAACCCGGCCACCTGTATTGAAGGCAATAAACGTCGCTAGATGACTTGGACCTAGGGTGGTGCCTTGGGTATTTGCCTAGCTGATTATTAAAAAATGTTAAAAATTTATTTCGTTGTTATCGTAAAACTACTTCCTTTATGCATGCCTCACAGCAGTGTACAAGCCGACCATTCTATTGTTGATCAACGTGTGTTAAGTTATTATTGAGCATATAAATTATATTGCATTGTATTATATTATAAATTCTGAGTTACTTAATACTAAAAATCAGAATTCCTAATCTTCATTCTACATACTAGAATAACGACACTAAAATTGGAACCTAAAACCTTTGATGTCGGATTGCTTTGTTTACGAGGCCGTTAATTGCGAGGTCGTTGCTAAATAAATTTCATTGTTTAATAGAAAAAAATTACCCATTAAATATAGAGCAAACGAATACCTTTAAAAGTTGATGGAGGTAAACTTAAGCTTAAAATATACCGTAGAGGCTAGACACTGTTGGCCGAGGTACTGTACTAGAGAAGAGGTATATTTACCCTTAAAAGATCAGTTCAATGTTCCGGTAATCGTAGCCTTTTTAACTATAATAGAGATATAATTGCTTTTAAAGGTTCAAAATGAAGGGGTCTTTAAACTATAGTTGAGATGCAATTGCCCTTAAAGGTTCAGGTAGAAATGGCCAACCTTTTTATCTCAAGGGCCAAATTCGAAAATTCTAAATATGTCTAGGGCCGCAAGTTTAAAATTTCAATTTGTCTCTTACCAAAACAAAATAAAACCGTTCAGTCCATTTTCCATGAAATGTACGATTTTCGTACATCATCTCCCTTTTTCTGAAAATACCACGTTCCTTCAACGAAATACTTATCTTATATTGCACAAGGCAGTGCCGTGGAGCAGTGTGAGAAATAAGGCACTATCACAGGCCAATCGCCAGTTTAAAAATTAGCTGGGCCAGTTTAAAAATTAAATGCTTGGGGTGTTAGTGGCCCTGGTGACCACTTAATTAAATCAGAGTTTTTTCGCTTCAAGATTTTAGTTCATTTTAAAAAAATACTATATTAATCCCTAAAATTGTTTGCTCTTTGCTTCTATGCTGTGTGCTTGGCCTTGTGTCAATTGCGTGTATGGGTGGGTGACTGGTGTCCTGAGTCTGTCTACTCTACACTCTACACACAGTATAGAAGAAGCGAATTTAGCAGTTAGCAGAAAGATATATAAACAATTTCTCTCTCAGTAGGCTTATTCGGGTCGGGTCTATAGCACATTTTGTCAAGAATAGATAGTTTGACCATAAATTATGAAAGCCCTGTTTTGAAGGTTAAAAATGGAAAATAACTACCTAGGCTCTACTGGCCACAGGTCCAGTTTAAAAAAAATCCTTATTTCTCACCCTGCCGTGGAGGTAACATAGTAGCATATAGAGAAGCAGACGACGCGAGAAAAATGTTTCCCAATAAGGATTTTTTGAATTATTAAGCGGGAAAATTCAAGGCTACGATGCTGCTACATTTGAAAATCGGAATTCAAAATGTCTAATTAAGTTAAATGCGCACCGAAATACAATAGGTGTTTCTATAAAATAAATAATTAAAAAAATTAAATGTATAAAATGTTTTTCCCCGCGTGCTTTATTGGCACGCGCGTTTCGCACGTCGACTTCAATTTACCAAAATCTTTATCGACTCGAGCGCACGCTCCTTATCTTCAATAAATATAGCTAGTGACGTAGAAAAAACATTTACACGTGACCTCCCGTATTTTATAGAAACTCCTATTAATTATCGATTACTTTCGTGGGCCGCAATTTAAAACACGGCGGACCCACGTGTTGGCCATCCCTGCCTTAAAGGTTCAGGTCGAAGTGACCTTTAAACTGCAGTAGAGATACAATTGCCCTTAAACGTACAAGCAGAGGTGACATTTGAAAGGTTGTACTAGAAACGTGCGAAGAATAATCGGAACCCAAAAAATCATATCAGTACCTTGACCTTAAAAACAGAGGTACAGTTTAAAATTGAGTATCCCATTGGAGTGTTATCCGCCCTTCGAAGCCATAGCACCCTGTACACGAGAGAGTATCCGCTTGGAAAGTGTAGTCCGATTTATTAATGGCACTTCTCACAATGAAAGGTAACGATGTCAATCACGATAGGCGGCCATACCAGAAAGACCGGTCTCCATTGGGCGTAATTACATTTTCGCCGCTGCCAGGCTGTTTTACATTCTCCCTTTTTTCCTTCGTTGCAAACAAAAACCTTTCTCCGTCTAATTCGTTGGATGGGTATCTCTCAGCTCTCCCCAATTTGATCGTAATAAAAAGATAGGAAACCTCTACTCTTATTTGACCTTTATATTCGCCACCACCCCCATCTGGACGAGCTGGTTTCGGAGACCGATTAGTGGACCCCGATGTATTCGCGGGTACCGAAGGGTCAAATCGAGAGGTCCACCTACTCCGAATCAACAATTACTGTTGGAAAATATCAATTTAAAGTTTGAATTTCGACGTGTTGTGACAGGCCACTCTTATCGGATATTAATTCAATTGATTTATTCTAATGTATAATTGTTTCCATTGAGGTTTATAGATTTTTAAAATTCGTGTAATTCCCCCAACGAAGATAGCTTTAAAATGTAAATTTCTTACTAATGGAGGCCAGTTTTTCCCCGGCCACCTTGTCAGTTACACAACGGGGAATTGGGTACAAAAAAATCATTATACACTGGCGGATGGCTCGTCGAAATTCTAAATGAATTTTAAGAAAATATTATAATTTTTCTTCGCGAATATTTTCGCGTTATTACGAATAAGTATGCCATCTTGTATGTATTATATGGGTAAACCATTCTTTTTCAAAAAAAATGTGTTTTATGTTTTTATTAAGGAACAAAATATCATGGTGCGAAACCGAGAAAGAGTACATTACGTTTGGAACACAAATAAGATAACAAAAACAAACGAATTTTGTTTATGAAATTAGGAACAGAAATCCCGTTTTATGGAATCTTGCCATAAAAGTAATTCTATGAAATACGTAAATATTGAGAACATAACGCTAACTGAGTGCCAAAGTCAAGCCAGTTTGAGATACCTGACTTTCGAAAAAAATTTAAATAAGAATCCTTACCTGTTTAATTCTGTTTAAAACCATTTATTAGTATATTTTAATTATCATGTTATTAATGCTTTTATTTTAAATATAAACCTGAAAACTCTTTTTTCCCCTCAAATTGGGGTTTTTTACACTTGCTTGATTTTGCTATCAGGTAATGTAGCAGTTGTAGTTAGAAACACTTCGTAAAAATCATATAGTATATATTATTTATGATTTTCAGGAAGAAGTTAATTTATATGTTAATTTATATTGACATTTGAAATACCACTTAGTGTTCGGAATTGTTTATTCATTATCCAAAAATTTTCCGATTTATTTAAAAAACGTTGGTAAAAAGAATATCATTTTAACTTATTTAATCATGTTTTTTACGCAACCAAGCATTTATTTGAATAAAGTGGTATTTATTTAAATAATTGTTTGTTTTATTTAAATAATAGGCTGATTCACTTTCGATTATTTAAACATTTTACAATTTTTATTCAACTATTGGTTATTTAAATATATATTATTTAAATATAGTCGAGCTTATTTTATTCATGGATAAAAATTAATCGACTGCCGACCTCTCATACCACTTTTGATTTTGACTGATGCACTGTGATTTCGGAGAGAAAAGCTTACAATTTTTAAGCTGCTCTTACATCAATAGTATCGGTACCACGTCACTTGACGTCACCCATGCTCACTCCCATAGAGAAAAAGTCTCCAAAATGTTAATCACAGAAACATTGTGAAAATTAAATGGAACATGCAATTTGTGAAAAAATCAATGAAATTCACATGCAATTTGTGAGAAATCAATGAAATTCACACGCAATTTGTGAGAAATCAATGAAATTACAAGCAATTTGTGAGAAATCAACGAAATTCACACGCAATTTGTGAGAAATCAATGAAATTCACACGCAATTTGTGATAAATATATGAAATTCACAGGTAAATGACTAAATAATGAGAAATCAATGGAATTGAAATGTTTTTGGAAAATCAGTACTAGGGGCAGCTCACTTCAAAGATTATTAGGACCCCCTCGTATGATTAAATCATGATTACATTAGATTAAAATTCAATCTGTAGCTTTGGTTATACAATGATTAAATCATTATTAAATTTGTAATAATGATTATTAGGACACCCTGTAACAAAGTGAGCTGCCCCTCTAATCAGTAATCAGTTGTACAAAGTGCTTACGAGTGACTATCCCCATGGCCATAAATGCGGTAATACAATTTTAGACGAAAGATCCGAATCAACGAACTTATCAACCTCATCCAGCCTTGTCTATCTCAATCGTAATCACCTAGTACAGATCAAAGGAAAGGAGAAACAAAACCAAAAACTTGGTTTTGAGCATTGAAAATTAAGGCGGAATTTCCCACATGATTTGAGAATCGGAACGCGGCCGGGCCGGTTGCGCTAAACTGGATAAAGTAAGCGCGAAAATGCGAAGCAAACCGCCGAGAGTGGCGCTGCTATAGCGCTGTTCAATGACGCGTTCCCGCGCAAACAAATAATTCGTTCAAGCGTTCACTGGGAAAAATAATAAACGCTTCCTTCCATTCCTTTCAAAAGTCCCTTTTTATCGTCTTTGGAAATTAATTTTCTTTTCCGCGTATCTCACCTTGATTTTTATTCACATTTAGTTTCTGTCTAGAACTGGGTTACTCTCCGGATTCGATCCGAGAGTCTGTTGGTATTGATATCATTAACACCGGCATCCAGTCGGTAAAAATAGCCGCGAGAATTAAATGTTAAATGACCCACAACAACAAAGAGAAAATCGACTTCGTTTTATGGGTGTTACAAAAATAACTCGATTTCTAAAAAGTAATAAAAAAATAACCAGAGCGATTTTCCGATTTTCAATTTCACTGTTTGGCCCGTAAAAGAAATTTTTTCGCCTTTCGACAAGATCGACCCGCCGCCCGACCCAAATCAACCACTATTTTTTGTATTATTTTCAACTTTTTAAATTAATCGTATTAGCGAAACAAAAGGGTTTTTATAATGTTTAATCTTTTAACGTACTTGACTTGCCCCATATCGCGTTCTTAGGCGGTTAAATCAACCGGTATTTTGCGGCAGTAATACTGGATTTAAATTATACCTCTTAGCGTGATAGTGTGGTTGAGAATTGTGGAAGGGATTTTAAAATAAACGGAAGTTTTTACCTGTTTTCAATCATCATTACGTTATTGTTGACACCCATTTATTATAAACCGAAAAGTTCGCGAACTCTAGTTTTAATAACGGCTAGAAATACTTCGAAAATATATATCAAATCTATGTCTTAACGCTGAACAATAGAAATATTTACGGTTAGAACGAAAAATTTATTTTTAATTAATATATATTAAAACGCAAAGTATTCGTAATTATTGTTTACAAGTAAAAAAACCAATTGTTGATTGTTTGAAAAACAGAAATTGTCAATACTTTTTATCAAGGCCCTTATTACACCTTTAACGTTGAAATCGCCCAGAGCGTTTAAGACAAACCAATGTCCTACGCCGTTGCATGAAGTTATAACTTTCTAAGACTGCGCTTCAGAAAAGTAAATTAATCACTTCGTGTTAAAAAACTGAAACTAAAGAGTTCAAAAGAAAGTTAAACGAACTTAAGAAGAACAGAAAAAAAGTTTAAAATGATTTCCCCGTCAAGATTTTCTCCAATAACTCGAGGGTTAAAAAACTCTTATTGAAATATAGCTTATTTCGCGTATTAGGGTATGGAAGAGGAATAAAATTATTCGATTAATACCTGCCATTTTATAATATAGTATTGACCGAAATATTTACCACCTTTTTCATATTGAATTATGGTTAGCTTCAACTGGACGTCATCGTCATTTTCATTCTAATGTTTAGAGGTTTGGATCGGCACAGTTTTTCCCACTACAGATGTCTTAGACATGAAATCTGAAACAACTTGGCGAAAACCCAACTATTCATTGTCCGGTAATCCAAAATAAATACGCGAAATCCATTGAGTTGCTAATATAGTACTTTTAGAGCCAAAATTGGTATTTAATGGCTGGAGGCACTTTCTTGAAATCATGTACGTAGCGAAACCGTTATGATTAGTCGGTGGCGTCATCTACCGAAAGTTGGCGGCGATAATAATTTAAGCTAGTGGCTCTATCTACCACTAGCGTGAACAAAGTATAAGCAAATGACATTTAAAAAATTATATTTTCTTTGATAGGTGACGCCACCGACTAATGATAACTGTTTCGGTTCTTTCATGGTTCTTACCCCAGCCACAGCAGATATAATTTGTGGCACTAGAAGTACTATATTCCCAACTCAATGGTGAAATCCTAATAGCATTCGGTCTCTCCATAGATTTCTTATTCATGAAAATAAAAATTTCCAGGCGAAATGCTACTAAGACTCAATCCCTCTACAGATTTCTTTGTCCATGAAATCCAAAATAGCTAGGTGGAATCCACTTAAAGATTAGTCCCACTACAGATTATTTAATTAACGCAACCCAAAATAGCTAGACGATATCTCTTAAGGACCAGTCCCTCTACAGATTTCTTAGTCCATGCAATCCTGAACAGCTAAAGTATAAAACGAATTAGGAGTCAGTCCCTCTACAGATTTCCTACCCCGCAAAATGACCAACAAGTAAAACTTCCTTTATCGATAGTATACGACGTAACTTGGATGTTAATTGAAACGCGGGCACGAAGGTGAAGTCGAGCTAGTACGAAATCAAGGACCTCTTTGTTTGAATAAGCGTGACAACGTGGCACTCATTTGGTCGGCCAGTCGCCACCAGGTAGCGTGCGAGGCAAACCACCGAAAACGCAACTGCAGGCTTGGCTTTCTAAATGTCTAAATTACAAATTTGGGAGGGACTGGTGGTCCGGAATACCTGAGCACTCTGTCATCGGCTGGTACGCTCTCTACCTTGGCACCCCGTCAATTAAGAGGTACGACCATGCCTTCGTAATAACGGCCCAACGTCCTTGCACCGAGAAAGTTTCATATTTGAAAAATAACAATGCTATCATCTACGCTCTTCAGGAAGTTTTTTTATTCCGAGTTTTTTTTTACGTATTAAGATTTGTGGTTTTGACTGAGGATTTGGGGCGCTTATCTACGTATTTTATCTCGGCTAAACATTTCGTAACTATAATGTCACACCGTATGTCATTTTTACGGGTAATTTCACGAGAGGTAATAGCCAATTTACGCCCTCTAGAATAAATTAAAATTTGCAAAACAAAACACGAAAGCTTAAAAGAAATCGAAGAAAACATGCCTCCTGGGATTTTTATATCGAAATTGCACTAAATAATAAAGATTAAGCCCGTTTAATAAAACGCGAATGAAAAACGACTAGAGCTGTTAAATTTCATTACACAAATGCTTATTACTGTTATTATTATTATTTCGTGCTTTAACACTTATCATGAACCCAACAAAGAGCATTTTAAATATATTTAACATTAAAAAAGAAAATGTAAAGCGGTTAGACATAATTTCTAGAAGTTTTTCCTTCAAGTTTTAACCTCGGGCTTAATCTATCAATACAAAAGCTGTCAATAGTACGTATTAAAAACGCCGATATTTTGGGGTTAAAGTGTTACCAGGGGCGCTTTTAATTTCTGCAAAAAAAATATTGGAATACCGGTTATACGCGCGTAAATATAATAAAAGTAAATAAAAATATAAACCCACTTTCGATACAGTCAAATATAGGGCGTTTTCCACATTACAAAAAATCTGGAAGCCTTGTAGAGGGAAACTTATCATCTGGCTAGCCTTTAAATAACCTTTGAACTCTCGCGCGAATAAAAAATCTACTACTGACTATATGATATATCCCATAGTGGGCCCCGCCCACAGTAAACCACAATAGCCTTTAATTAACCTTTGAACTCTCGTGCGAATAGACCCTGTTGAGCGTGATTCTAGTCTGACTCTGTGAAGAAACACGAGAGGTGCAGCGTTGGTTGACGTAATTTTCGAAGTGAGACGTTAAAGGCGCGTAGCCAAATAATAATGATAGGCTAGTAACGGTGGACACGATTTCAATCTCGTTTTAATCGAATTATAGAAGTAGCACGTTCGCTATATAATAATAACCTCAATATCCTTGAATTATAATTTTCTCGTGTTTAATTCCGGTACAGTATAGCACCTCGATGCGAGATTGGAAGGTTAATAAAAGGTTCAAGCAGTTCCCACCCTGAGGTTAATGACGACCTTGACCATCCCACGGGAAAACACTCATTTCATCTATTAACAGTTATAAACGACATTTTAAGCCGCTATCTTCAAACCATTTCCTTTCATTACATTTTTTATATTCAAAATGCTAAAACCCGAGTGGCTGGACCACCCTCTGTAAGTCGGTTTTTCGTACATTTTAAAACTTTTCAATGTTAATTTAATGATTTTCAAATTGATTTCATGATTTTTAAAGTTTATTTCATAATTTTCAAACTTGACTTCATTATTTTCAATGTTGATTTCATGATTTTTAAAGTTGATGTCATGATTTTTTAAGTTGGCTTCATTATTTTCAATGTGATTTCATGATTTTCAATGTTGATTTCATGATATTCAAGTTGATTTCAAAATTTTATGATATTCAAGTTGATTTAAAATTCACGATATTTAAAATCTGTTTCCTTGGAAGTGTAAGTGAATTTTGGGAAAATAAACCCAAACTAAAGTAAATAGCACCCAAAACCTGTTGATATAAACTAGGCAGTTTTCTAAAGCGCTGTCATGATGCTGGTATCAAGACGTTGCATACGTAAATATCGAACAATAACTTCCAATTATACTACCCAGCAAAAATCAGAGTATAGTATAAATATTAGTTATCTACCGCGAGGCAGACCGCTTTGAAAACCTCTTCGTGTAAAGAACAATTTCGTGAGCTCATTGTCAGTGGACAACGGGTTTAAGAGCGGGGAGACGGTAGCCGTCCTTTTGATTTCGATACAGGTTAGATTTGTATCCGCGCCAAATAGCTACCGGGTCTTTCGATTTTGATATCAAAGGAAAAAGAAGCGCTGATGTTTTATAAAAGAATCTCGAGCACGGCGGCGGTTGCCTCGGAAACCAGATTGGACTAGATGGAAAAGAAAAACATCTTCTTTTCCATCAAAAATAACGGGAACTTTTGGCCAGAAACGCAAGCACGAACTGAGCTCTACTTTAACCCAAATCCGAATGCCAAATAATAAATACTCTAGTGCCTAGATTGGAAGAAGAAAATTACCACCGCTGAGAGTTAAACGCGCGCTAATAAGCGCTTCGAGCGATAAAATAATAATATGAGAACCCGATGACAACCCTAACCTTCGGGGGGCCAAATAAGGAACAAAAATGGCAATATACATGTTTTAAAGTAAATATAAATAAACAATATGAATGTAGGAGTGTTCAATGGAGTTTTTATATTAGGTAATAACGCCCTGGAGACTGGTCATGAAAATTAACGACCTTTTCTGACTTTTGAGTAAATTATCTCAAATTTATACACATGAAATATACGCCTCCAAAATCAAGTCCATAAAAATCTGAAAATATGTAAAAAAAGCTAAATAATTGATATTTAAATTATCGTATACAAAATTTGGAAGTTTCCAAACCCCTCGTGATTTGCCCAATTATTAAGTAAAACTCAATTTGATTACTCCCTAAATTATCTCATTTCAAAATATTTAAATTTTACTTAGTTTGTTCTTTAGGTACCCAATATTCCTTGTGTTTACTTTGTTTATTATCCACCTCAAGTAAATTATAACTTTAACTATAAAACCACAGAGGCAATTTTCGAAATTCAAAGTGTCTGAATCCAGTGATTACTAAACAACTAATTTAGAAAATAGCGATTTGATTTAGCAATCATAAATTTTCGCTGGAAACGCCCAGGGTACCGAAAGATTTTGGGACAAATAACATTCCCGCCCCAAAAAAATAAACAAATTAAAAATTTCCCCAAACTATAATAATAAACCTATCGAAAAGTTGTTCCCAAAAACCCAGTAACCATCAATCTACGATTTCATAAACACGTGAATCAAAGCGTAACAATGTCACACTTCAAGTTGCTCCTACCTGGCTTTCATAAAAACTCGAACACATTGTTCTGGCGGGCCTCTTACAAAAACATTTTTAAAAAATGTAAAATATTTTAATCCGAGCTGATTCGAAATTTTGCAATGCCTGACAGATCGGAAGGGTGGAACTAGGCCTATATATTAAACACTTTAAAACAGCCTTAAAAACGAATCTAGAGCGCGCATAACTTAAATAAGAGAGAAGATTTGATTTAAAAAAAAAGATTTTAAAAGGCTTTTAAGAATTGGGCGATCCTTTACAAATGCGTCTCAATTATTTCTCTCGAGTACCCCTATTTGGCTAACGACTTAGCTGAGAGTTAAAACATACTGACTTCACCCTCATTTATAGCCTTGGATATAATTGTCATTTAATCCGAAATGTAATCCCACTACTTCGATGAAATTTCAGTCACGTTCACACTATATATTATTTATCAATAAATTTTTCAAAGAATTTTTAAATTGTTCTTCCAATTAAATAACTAAGGCACCACATTAGGCCTAAGTCATTAAGCAGATTTTAAAGCCATTTATTCAGGTGGCTGGGTTACAATGCGTAGGAGGGTGGTGGCCAGCCCTTCATTCCACGCGAGCCAACATCTCCCTACACTAACTATTACCGTTAACCTAAACAAGTTTTATGGAAGGGGAAACCGAACAGATCGGGTAAAAACCCCTTAAACCAGTGGGGAGAGAACTTGCAAACTCTACGCGGAAGGAGTGTTTCCCAGTTTTCACCCAGTGCCACAAGCTGGGATCGAACCCGGCTTCTCTTGCTGCGAGGCGAAAGTGTTTGATGCTAGCAACTAATTTGTCAAAACAATTATTTTCTTACCTTCATTTTCATACTATAATATCTATTAGAGGAATAAAATTGCTAGACAAGTTTTCCAACAGAAGTAGAGTAGTGTGAACGTTGCTTTAATCAATGGGGAATCTACATGCAAATACCAAAACCTTTCGCAAGAATATGAGAGCACAAAATTTTAAATAATTCGGCCATTGGCACTCCCACAGGTTGAAGGGGGGGAGGGGGAGGGCAAGAAAAAAAGGATTACCCAGATTTTGTGTTACAATCGGAATTACGAAATTTCTTTCGGATTCGGTTTGGAAAAAGATTTATAGCTCACGCACGCTTTCGCGTTACTTTCCGAAAGCAACCCCTCCGCCACCCTAAATGAGATCATTTGATTAAGGTTGCATGAAGAAGAGAGAGTAGGAATGAGCGGAGATGTTACGTCAAAAGTGTGTCACGATCGGAACTCATCGTACGACAAGAACAATCCGGAAACAAAAGCTTTCCCCCCCACTTTACGCCAACAAATCTCTAGAAGTTTTGGCTTTAAATTATTATAAGATAAACTCAAGCGTATCTTTACCCACCCTCGCCGGAACGGAACTTTTCGATGTAATCGGTAAATGAAAACGTTACGAATTTTATCTAAATAAGACTATAGTATCTGGGACTATGGGCTGAGGCAACGGTTTCCCCCTATTAAGGGAATCATAAGATGGATTATAAGTACTACTTACGAGTCTTTTGTGTTTCTCAAGATGGGTTAGGTCGGAAGCGTGCGCGCGGGAATCTGACCAAAATAGACTTAATCGCTTTTTGTTTATCCCAGAAATATGAAATGCACGGTATTGTTTTACGTTTAATAACGGTATTGTTTGCGTTTTATCTTTTTCCCGTAGTGGTTCCTCTCTTTTGCCAAGCTGTTGACAAGCAATTCAACTGTCCCGAGCAGTTTGGTTACTATCCCGATACGGAAGACTGTAGCAAGTACTTCGTGTGCGTCTTCGGCGACGCCCTACACGAAAGTTGCACCGGAGGATTGTACTTCAGCGTCGAGTTGCAAACTTGCGACTGGCCACGAAATGTTGAATGTGCCAATGGTACGTTAATTATAAATACTTAATAAACTCCAACGTATTAATTGTTTAACCTTGGTTAGGTTACAAACCACCCGTCGATAAAGATGGTCCGACGCAGTCCAAAGAGGGAACGTTCTCAGCCAACCGTAGGAACCCCCCTCAGAACGTCAACAAAGCGCGTTCCGCTAGACCGCAATTACCGGCTTCCCAGGGAAGGTCGGTGTTGGGAAATGCGCCAAATAAGAATCCTCCTCCGAGATCGACCAGCTACGAAGAAGACGACTTCGACTCGTCCAGAAACGGACCGGTACGAAGTGTCACTCAGCACAACGAACTGAGAACGACCCCGCTGCCCAGGGCAACGACGCAAAACACGATCCCGGCTACCTCGACGCTTCCAACTACGGACAGCGACCGTCCCACTCTACCCGTGACCACCACCGCTTTGCAAGTCTACAAGGAAACATCCGACGACTACGAAACGGGAACTACCGACACGACCACCCAAGCCAACGGACCCAAAGACTCTCTGGACTCTTTGGAAAACGCCAGAGCTGATCCGCCCAATAACAGGTTCCCCGGTTACGACGCTCAACAACCTCAATTCGAAGAAGCCGTCCCGTCCGTCGTCGACTCGGAGGGACGAATCCACATTCCTGATGGACTTTACAGCAACGGCCCCAGTATCCCGGGAGTGTCGGACATCAGCGTTTTCGTCAAACCCATCTACGAAAACGACGAACGCGATCAATCCGATCGCAAAACGCCCGAGGACGATGGAAGACCGCGAAAACCCTCTCAAACTAGCTCTTACGTCACGCCGGTTTATTCCAACAACGGTAACTCCAGGGACCACGACGCCGATCGCGTAATTACGTCATTCAGATCGACGGATCAAGATGAGGATGACGAGGAGGATGATGATATTTCCGACAACGAGAAACCAGTTGGCAGAAGCCGAGACCTGATCCCGGAAATTACCAGTAATAATGGCAATCACAAGGAACCGGAGGAAGAAGTAAACCGTTATTACCGAACGAGTGGTAGTCAGGAACATAGGGATAGGGCCACGCCCGTCATACAGGTGTACCCGCAAAATCCCAGAGAGAATGGACCTTATCCTCGACTTCCCAGCAACCACAACAGTTACGGTGAAGCGGGACGTTCCATCAGGTACCCGAACCAACCACCCATAGAAGTCACCTTCGGAGAAAATCCGCAAGTATACAGAGAAACCGCCCCGGCACCAGCACCTAGTTACAGAGAACAAAGTACTACTGGAAACGTTTACGGACAAGAAGTCGCGGTTAGAACTCCAGCTAGAGAGTTGACAGTTAGAGAACCGGCCAGAGAAATTATCCCAGTTCGAGAGACACCGAGAGAGATAACGCCTGTACGAGAGGTAGCTAGAGAAATTGTGGTGCCAGTTAGAGAGGAACCGATAAGAGATCCGTACAGAGAACAAGCTCCTCCCAGAGCGGTGTACCAAGAAACTCCAACGGTCAGAGAGATACCAAACAGAGGTCCCAGTTACAGAAACCAACCGGATCAAATTCGAAAGAGGGCCTCGACAACGACAACGCCAAAGCCGACAACCGATACGTCCATTGTCGTCGGTCGAGATGGTTCCAGATACTCGAACAATAACCAGAATAACAATCGTAATGCCTACAGGACTACGAGCCAGGATCGATCCAGAAGACCGAATAAAGAAATCCCGCTGCAATACGTCTCCACCAGACACAGACCGAACCCGAACCAACAACCAAATTACGGGTTCACGGAAAACCCTCCGAAGACGGACTACAACATCTACGCGACCCCAAAACCGGAAGTGACGGAAGCGCCGTACGAGTACGCTCGAGTTCCATCTCAATACGGATATCCTCAAGACCAATACTACCACGACGATAATGACAAAGCCGTTTTCGTCGCTACGAGACAAAGAAGCACCCCGAGACCCACATCCAGGTCGACTAGACCACGAACGACGGCTCTGGTGACCAGCACCACTCCCGCTCCCACAACCAGAAGCAACAGGAGACCGATGCCGACGGGTCTCAACCGCCCGGCTACGAGACCACCGTCCACCGAACCTAAACTGCCGCCGAAACCGCCTTCGAGGCCGGCTTCCAGGTACGCCACGCCAGTACCGTTCTCGACGGCCACCAAATGCAACAACCGAAATTGCAAACTGCCAGACTGCAGATGCGGTGGAACCGATACACCAGGTAAGACCTTTACCACTGCTACCCGATGTACGCGCGTACACATAGTCGTAAAGTATATCTGACAGACAAATTAGAAAAAGGCGGAAATATATTTGAATACTTCTAGCGCAAAAATATCAACCCACTATCGCTTAAAAATAGCATAGGAAATAATAGGAGTAGGCTTAAATCAGTAATTTTCGCAATATCCGGTAACATCCCGCATAAGTGAAAATTGAACCGATGCCAATGAAGATGCACTACCATTCTTTCCCCGGGTAGTTTCTCTAAATTACCCTCACCCCATCCTCCCTCACCACCAACAATACAATCTAGAAAAAAAATACAAGAATTTAAAGTATTACCAATTTCACCTTAGACAAACGCCCATAGTAGGCCGGCTAAATACAGTCACACCAAAACAATAAGGAAAGGTAACGCTAACCCGTGATCACCCCTCATTATTACAGGCTCGATTCCGGCAAGCGACACTCCTCAGGTGGTCCTCTTGACCTTCGACGACGCCGTCAACGACCTCAACTACGAGCTGTACGAAGATATCTTCACGACGCGCAAGAATCCGAACGGATGCCCCATCTTGGGTACCTTCTACGTCTCCCACGAATGGACGGATTACGGAAAGATCCAAACGCTCTACGCCCAGGGCCACGAGATGGCGTCCCATTCGATCACGTGCGTCACTTACACTTTTCTTTCTTTCTTTCGTTATTCGTCTTCCATAAGCCACCTAAAGTGTTAAAAATAAGCGTGTAAAAATGTATCGCGGGTAGATACGTAGGTTGCCTGTTTAGGTTTCCGTGAATGAGTTTTGTGGCGTAACGAAATTTTTAAAAGTTCACCGTGTGGGTAGCGATTTTAAACAACACCTATAATAGGCGGCTAGTGCTTTATGCTAAAATATTCACCGGGCAAGGTTAAAGGCCTATTCGCAAAAGCTTATCTTTGAGATAAATTCGGTTGTGACGCCATCTATCGCTGTTTTACAGAAACAGATCATAGTTACGTTTTGTAGAGGGCAGGAGAAATCGAAAATCACATAATTCTGATATTAGATGATTCGTTTTTAGTGGCGTAGCGAGGATATTTGGCACACGCCCCCCTCTTCCGTTGCCTCTGGAAAACTAAATTTTTTGTTTTATTTAAAAAAAAGTGTACTTTTCAAGTTTCAGGAAAAATGAGTTTAATCGAACAAATCCATTTTACATGCCCCCTAGCAATCCGCGCCCGATGCCCCCCTACACCCCCGCCCTCGCTACGCCTAGATCTGTGCGTTTTGGACAGACCGATTGCTGAAGTGGTATACTACAGATTTTTTATAAGACAGTTGTTTTACCACTACCAAGTTGACTTAAGAGCTCCCAAGTGCGAATCGGCCGTAACATTCTTCACGTCCAATAAAACAACTCAAACGTACTTGACCAAAGGGAGAAGGATAATAGTTGAAAATAAATTAAAAATTTTCTAATTATAACTGATTTGATATAATCGGGATAATGAGTCGGCTTTCACGTCCCCAAAAGAAAAGAGAATTCGGCAAATCAACCCGTTAGGCTTAATTATAGAAACACAGTAGGGTTCCAATAAGCGACGCCAATGGGAAACTAGGTCCGGGGACGCGTTTCCTCAAATACGACTGATTTGGGGGGAAATATTACCCAACTTGTTGAAAACGCCCGAATTAAAAATAGATGGTATATTATCGTCCCCCCTCCAGGGGAGTTGCTGCGATCGGAGCCGACAGAAAAGACATAAATTAATGTTTGGGAAATATAAGGAGTTAAAACACGAAAGGGATGTCGTCCATATTTAGTTTTCGGAAAATTTGTTGGTATAATAGCGAGCCCCGCAGTTTGATAAATGTCGGGAGAATGTTCTCGATGTAAGGAAGAGGGCCAAAGATTAATTTCACTTCTTAGAAACTATACAAATAAGACGTAAGAAGGCGTTTCGCGGGTTCACTCAACTCCATCTTTTCGCTGCTTTGGCCGTCGTGTTAAAAAAACTGACGCGACTTTCAGACTGTAGACGCGACCTTGGTTACGTTACTTCGTATTAATGACTAGAAGGGGTTATCCGACATTGTAACGAAAGGCGGGGAATTGTTCCGCGCGACTATGGCTATTCTGTCAGTTGAGACGGTGACTTAACCTAACCTGGGCAAGGTCATTTCGAAGATATGGTTGGTTTGATTTATGTAAGTGGAGATGGCGATAAGAATATCGGTGGTTTAACATCATTATTAAGGTTGTTCCCCCGTTCTTTCCCGCTCGTTTTCACCAGCCATCATTACTTGGTAAATCATCTAATTTTGATCATTTATCTCGTATAGTTTACGGCCTAAGGCCATTCCGAAGAACCCCACGCGATATTTCATCGCGTCTGTCCCGGGACGACAATCCATTTTTTCTAAAGCAAAATATTTTCTCTCCCAAAAACAGGCATAGCTACGGAGAAAAGTTCTCCAAGAGTCAATGGCAGAAAGAGATCAACGGTCAGCGAGAGATCCTTCACCTTTACGGCGGAGTTAACTTGGAGGACGTCAGAGGAATGCGCGCCCCTTTCCTGCAAATTGGCGGCAACAAAATGTTCGAGATGTTGCACGAGTCCAACTTCACCTACGATTCGTCTATGCCCGTTTTCGAGAACAACCCACCGTTTTGGCCGTACACGACGGACTACGCCATCAACCACGAATGCATGATCGCGCCCTGCCCAACCAAGTCCTTCCCGGGCATCTGGGAGGTCGGGATGGTCATGTGGATCGATCTTCGCGGTGGCCGTTGCTCTATGGGCGACGCCTGTTCCAACCCGACGGACGACGAAGGCGTCTATAAAATGTTAATGAAGAACTTCAACCGCCATTACAAATCCAACAGAGCCCCGTTCGGACTATACTACCATTCGGCCTGGTTCAGTACCCAACACCATCGCAAAGGTTTCTTCAGGTTCCTGGACGAAATTAACGGCAAGGACGACGTGTGGCTCATTACCACTTGGCAACTGCTCCAGTGGATGAGGAACCCCACCCCTTCGTCCAAAATCAACAGTTTCGAACCTTGGCAATGCAAGCCAGACTCCAAGAAACCACCCCTGTGCAGAAACCCCATCGTCTGCAACGTATGGGATCGCGGCGGGGTTCGGTACATGAAAACGTGCCAACCGTGTCCTTCCAAGTACCCCTGGGTTGGCAAGACGGGCTTCGAAAGCAGCCGCGGCGGTTAAACCAACCCAACTATAGCCTCGATGGACAATTCAGGTTTTTCTCCTGGAAAGCGAAATTTTCGAAAACCAAATATCATAAATGGACTCGGACACGCAAAAAATAATTAAATAAAATACTCAAACACGGTTTCGATATCGTGGTTTATATTTTCATAAACCGGTCGCTGCCGTGGGCTGTTGTTTTATATCATATTTCGTACGGAAAAGTTGGCAAGAAGACCTATACAACAAGTCTTTCAGATATTTGTTTGTTTATATTATATTCGTATAAGAGGGGCGCCCGCCCTCCCACGTGGAGTCTCGTGCGATAGTTTCCCCTCCCCCCCCCTGCACCCCCCCTCGTTGACGTAACGTTGTTTTGACTTTGTCCGCGTGTGTGAAAAACATTAACGATTGGTCAAAAATGCGGAAATTTTTTAATAAAATCATCAAAGCGAATTTCCAAGAAAAATTAATTTATAGTGTCGCGTTGTGTGTATTATTATTTTGAAATGATATGTTCCGTATCTAAAGTCGAACGATAGTTATTTAAGTTAAAGATAATAATGTTTTCGGTTGGATTTAAATACGTATTAAGATTTTATAAAGTGAACTGAAAGGAATTAATAGAGTGAAGATATAGTAACTATTATTTTGTTAGTTAAGTTTGACTTTAGCCGAAGTTTTACCCATCCTAAATCTCCGACCTTTAATCTGTTTGTTAGTACCGTTCGAAATACAACGATATTTTTTTTTCAAGTTCTATCCAATTCCCTAGTTCGAAAAAACCCTTTTTTCACCAACACAAAGATAAAATATCCGCAGATATTATTGAACCAACCCCTTTTTGTATTGTTTTAAAAGTACGAAAAGAATTTAAGGAGTTCTCATTGCCATGTTAATTTAATGTTTTTTTTTGTTGTTTTTTTTTAAGAATCGCGAAACATGACCTTTCTTCTAGTTTTATTCGAAATTGGAAATAATTAATCGTTTTAAAACATTCTTCTGAGAAAATAAAAGGCCAAACAATATTCTCTCTTTAGCGCTGTTTTAATCGCTGAAAACTGGAAAGGTTTTTACGTATCTTTTCTAATTTGCATTTCTTTCGGTGTTACCCCTTTTACCCAGACAATCCTGTTTGAAAGCAAAAACCATGAAGTTCTAATGAATAAATTTAGGAATAATTTAAATTTATCCGCTGTTGATTTTATTCGCATACTGATAGTGTTTTAAGTTAAAGAGCCGTTTGAATTTTGCTAGATTACTGGGCGGGTTCCGGAAGTTGGCCTAGAAAAATCCACGAATGTGATTGGACAGATAGGCTAAAACGGGATACGGAGGAGGAGGAGCTACTTTTATTTTCACACCGATTTTTCAAACACCCTTGTAGCCCTTTAATACAATTTTTTTTAAATCCTAGTTTCAATAATAGCCACAGATGGCGATATTCACCAAGTTAACGAAAATTAAAAAAACTACTTTTTTCCTAATATAATATAATATATCTAGGGTGCCCTATGTGGAAGCAGTCTACTGCAATTTATCGCGAAATTCTTCACCAATTATTGCACGATGGTCGCTATACAGCAGACTTTACTGTTATAGTTTGGCAGATCTAACTTCATGAATTAATTCATACACATAAACATTTCAGGGGAGGTTCATGTTTATATTTATTAGTTTACTTTACCTCATCTGTACGGTCTGCGCCCGTAATATAACTAGTATCATAAGTAACATTGTATGTCAATTGTATGTTTATATTTAAAAATGCATCATTTTATTTCCAAAATGAGTTTAATTTTTAATTTTGAAAGCGTATCAATTTTCAATGGTGATTTTCGCACTTTTACCTGACAGTTCCAAACACTAGAAAGGACTCGCGTAGAGTGGTCAGTCCTTAGCCACGTTAATATTTATATTGTCATTGGTGAAAGAGACTCATTAAATAATAGCGTTGGAAGAATAGCGTCATACTTATAATAGTACGTTACTTACGCTAGCATTTCGTTATTACTAAAATTAACATTTTTATAAAAAATATAATTAAAATTTTATTAAAAGTTTTAAATTTCATATTCAACAAATTGAAAAAAATATATATATAATATAAAATGAATCAGTGCAATGCCAGGGCGCGAACCCACGACATTTCAACTCCCACACGAGGCGCCCTCATAAAATTTGCGGTCAGTACCAGAGCCCACGCAAAGATGTCGCTACTAGTCGCTAGCGTCGCAGCTGTAAATATCACTCTTACGATTTGTATATAAATAGGCCTATCCTTAAAGGGTTCCAGGGGATGACAGTGGGGGGTGAAATAGCACTATTTTTTAAAGCGGAAGGAGTCAAATTTTTGGTAATACGAAACTTTACAAAACACGTTGTAATTTCGCGGAAATTCGGATTTCGATATCGGTCGCAACAGATGGAGTTTTTGTCACCTTGGCCTAGTTTGCTTTTATTGGAATTTAATTAGAATTAACATGGAAAGTTGTTCTTGTTCAACGAATTGTCTTAGTGATTGATTTTCTTTTCATTTATCATGTATTTTATTATTACCATTAATTTCATTGCTCGACATTGTTAAAACCGAAAATTTTAAAACAGACTGGCGAACTCGCGGAGGAATACTACGCGGTCATCGTACATTCGTTTAGCGCGACGTACGCCCTCTAGTGACGGTAATCGAAATCAAAATCCGGACTGGCATTCTTCAACGTTTCCAGAAATGGTAATATTTAATTAATATAGAGCCACTTAGCTACTGGACTTTCATCTGCCAAGCAGTTGCTTTGTGTTTTAGAATAGAAAATGCATCAGCTAACTAACTTTCCCACTTTGGCCGCTACGTGGCTCTATATAAACTGAAAAGACTAATCAATTTACTCAGTGGTAAGTGAACAATGAACAGTGGCAGCGGAATAGGGGGTTACAGGGGTACAATGTACAATCCTAGATTTTACAATCAATGGTATTTGTACCCCCCAAATTGTCCGTTCAAAAATTTCATAAATCACATTTTAGTCTATACAAAAGGTGGGTAAAAATGCAAACCCACCCAGCAAAGCTTGAATTTATGTAAAATAAGACCAATAAGAAACTGCAATTTCGTTAAAAATCGTCTGAAACGCAAACGATTTTAAACCGAGAACACGAAATTACGCAACATTGTTTGCATCCCTACGTCATCATTAATGCAGTTCCAAGTATAGATATAAGCACCAAGAATAAATATGTAATATTTGTAATTTGAGCAAGAATGAACCGTACAATAACGCCATTTTGCTGGTGTATATTTCTTACTAATATGCGAGGGTTAACAGTTTCAATCGTCTGTTTGCGGATTTTAATTATTTTAAAATGATTAAGAATTTAGTTTCACGTTAAAAATGGTTACCTGCCTTGTTAAAAATTGTTCGATTAGTTCAATTAGAATTAGAGACCTAATATTGTCGTTTTATTCGATACCGAAGGTAATTGTAAAAGGGATCACCACAAAGGCCTAATTTGATAAACTTTGCCAACCTCTTTTCGTAGATATTCCTGTCGTCATTTGCTATTAATTTAAATAACCAGGGTTTAAAATCTTATCTGGTTTTGCTTAAAGGGGAATTGTCACCAAAACCAAAGTTTACGGGGTTTTTTTACAGAATGATAGACAATATATTAATGATTATGTCACTGAAATTTTATAGTTATTGGGAAAGTATTTAAAAAGTTACGCTACTTTTTCCGCAACCTACATCAAACGGCTCCAAAATTTTCAGAAATCGCGGTTGAACCTACATGCAGCGCCAAAAGAATGAAGCGGCGAAAATTTGAGAAAGGGTGGCGTTTAAGGCATTTTAAAAACACGATAAACTACAATCTACGAATTTAACTCGGTTAAAAAGCCAAGGAGAATGTCGTAGCAAACCGAAAAACGATAAAACCGGGGAAAATAATATTTCGTCCACGAGATGGCGCTTCAAGTAGGTTCAACCAAGCGGTACTGAGAATCTGAGACCAAATTTGCCGGATTTTATCACAGCGAGCGCTGCCGGGGAACGAGAAAACGGATAACCTTTTTTTGAGGGGCTTTGGGCTCGACCAAAGATAATCTAAACTCGTACCCTAGATTCGAATACTGAGAGCTTTCCCATTGACGGTTTTGTTACGAAGCGTTTACCCTTTTCCGGCACGTGACCTCAGAAAAATCACGCTCCATCGGTTGCGGTAAGGCGCAAACCATGGAACGAATTTTTTCTGAGTTCCAGCGGGAAGTGGGTAAACGCTATCGGCAACGCGCGAGAGAGTGATTTCGAATCTTGGGTACGAGTTTAAATTATCTTTGGCTCGACCAGTCAGCGAGCGTTATGCCGTCACGTGGTAGACGCAAAAATTATTAAGCCTACTTTTAAAGACTTTCAAAATCGCTCCTTATATCACGTGACAGCGAAACGCTCGCTGATTAGTTGAACTCAAAGATCTTCAAAAACCGGGAAAATAAAGTATAGATATTTCAACATTTTTTTATCCGTTTTCTCGTTAACCGGCGGAAAAATCCGGCAAATTTTGTCCGTGTGTACAGTCGTTTTCCCGTGCGCCAGGACAACGGGAAAAGGTGGTAAAACGAGAAAATAGAGAAAATCAGGCTTAAGTATAAATAAAAACATTCTCGTTAACAGTCTAGTCACGTTACTAATCCGCATTAATTTCCCGATTCGATTTGTCAAAGTCAAAGTGAAAAAAGAAATGGTTTTGAAATAGGGCGTTCTCTAACGGGTGTTGCAACTTTTACAAGCCTACAATATTTTATATCTTACAATGGGTTTAATTTCGATATTTTTTTGCTGGTAATCGAAATTGGCGAAGAAATTAAAGTAATTATGGGGCGTGAAATTCAGACATCCGAGATAAAATTCGTCCTTCACGAATATGCATATTCATAACCAAGGACGTTGAAAACTTGGCCATTCAAAACGAGTTGAAGGGGCTTTCAACTTCGTCTACGTGGACGAAAACCCATCGGGCAAATAAAAGAACTTAAGATCTTAAGAACTACTGAAGACTAGCTATAATTTAACCGCCATTGTTGACAGAATTACTACTAGGTTACGTTGATGGAGAATAAATACTAGCAAAAGTGTATCCAGCTACGAAATAAAAATGAAAAGTGTAACTTCTCGGGCTCGGCACGTATTTCAATGGTCTCGAATTTCTCATCCAACTGCTGAAAATTTATTTACTTTATTGATGTTTTCTTATTTTTAAATTATAGATAGCTTAAGCGGAACACTTTAAAATTTTGAACAACAACGTCAGTGGTGCACCCAGGGGGGGGGGGGGGGCAGGAAGAAAAAAATATGCATGACTGATGCCTTCATAAAACGTTTTTTGCTCTCAAAGGGACACTTCTCTACCTAAAATTTTTTTTAGGACTCACCGCGTTTTTCAGAATCAGCATAAACACCGTCCGATAGATGGCTACACTGAGTTCAGTTTTCCGTGTCACATGTTAAAAGTCTACCACGAGATCCCCCTTTATTTTAACAGCCCCCTAAGGGAAGAGGAATTACACTGCCTAGCCAGTTCGGACCAATAATTTCCCCTCCTTACTATTCCTTCATGGTTGCATTTGAATTTTACTATTTTTTAAGAAAGTCGCTCATCAAGAACGTAGCGACTTCTCGCGTCAGTTAGGCTAACTACACAGAAATACGGTTTTAATTGAATATAAAATTAGTTCCTTAATCCAATCATTCCAATGTGAGGCTAGCGGCAGAGATTTACCGCGTCCAAGGCCTAATGTTTCAACTTCCATTATTAAAAATATTCAATTCCAAATAATTTTATTCCAAAACATTGTTAAATCGAAAATATCAAAGTCCAACTCTCGGAAACTAACCCAGTTCTTTTCTCCATAATAAATAAATTAAGCTAGGCCTTAATTCATGGGTTCGTTGATTGCGAGCTAACTCAGCGAAGAAAATCGAAAAATTCGCGAATGAGAGCGAAATTGCGCCACGTGGCAGCACTAAGGAGAATAAGGCTTTCGCGCTGTATAAAATCATCCTTGGAAAACCTACTTACGGCTTGTTGAAGAAAACATAGTTCCCCCCCTGCATGACCACTTGCGTTGCCCTTTAAGACGAATTTGGTGAAATAAGTGCGAGTATACAAATTGAAACATTTGCGGTACACTCGGGCACACGAAGAAACAAATAATTGTTTTTCGACAACACTCAAACCCATACATAATTTTGCTATTGTTCAAACGTTTTTCGTATACCCTGGGTCAGCGAAAGGTGTGCAATTTGCTAAAATTCGATTGGAAACGTACTTCATTGCGTTTGCCGGCGAACTGAAGCGCGCTTAACCAATTTTAAATAATAGAGAGGTTAAGCAGGACGCTCTAGAGTTGAACGACAACGTCGGGAGTATCTACACGTTCGTGAAATTAGTTTCTTTAAAATCGGTTAAGCGTGCTTTCACTTTGACGGCTAAAGGAAACATGAACAGTTACAATAGAATTTTAACACATTTTATAAATATTTGCTAAACATGACGAAAATAAAAAGTGTTTAACTAATACTAAAACGCGCTTTATTTATGACTGAGAAAATTGTCTAAAAACAAACATTGGTTTTCGTGTACCCTGGGACGCGTCAAAATTCTAAGAAGGAATTCTTCTCTTGAGAAGAGTTCTTCGTGAGAATTTTTCTCCCCGTGAGAACTCGCTAAAAAGCGTCAAATGTAAAAAGCTTGGAATTTTTGATCTAAACCTAATGGTTCTCGAGATAATTTTAGTATGACCTTGAAGACATGGTTCAAGGTCGTACAATTTTCCAAATGTTAAAATATCCTACCATGATGCGATTGTCTAGCAAATTTCGATAATGTAGCACGACTTGTTTTGGAGTTATTAGCGCTGTCTTGCAATTTTCCCTTTTACGACCTTTGTGATTTTGGTACCAATTTTCTCGACTTACTATTGGTCGAATCCGATCATGTTCACGCTATGTAGGCATAAAACGTGACGGGGAACACTTTTCTAATTGAAACCAACTTTCTAACACTTACGGTTCTCGAGATAGTTTTTGGGTGACCTTGAAGACATGGTTCAAGGTCATCGAGGTTATCATTCTTCTTTGGCCCCCTGCACGAGCTACGTAACATAAAAATTTCAAATTCCTAGAGAAAACGGTTTCTGAGATATTCGCCCTGGATCGTTTTTTAGTGGACAACCTGTATATGAAGGAAGAAAACATTTTATTTATAATTTAATAGGAAAGATTTCTTCGGAAAATAGCTTAACATTCGGTTTTCTCTGAAATTCATTTTCGTCCACAAAAAGATCATATTAGCTGAAAACTATTCGTGAGTTCTGAACCGTTAAGAGAACGGCCTAGGACTGAGCTGTAACGTCACGCAAAAGTTCTGGATAATTCAGAACTTTTGGACGAATAGTTGTGATTCGTACGATTTAACGTACGCAGCCCGATGTGCGGACGAATTTTAGAGATTTCAACCTTGAGTTCCGACCAGTACTTGCTCTTGAGCAGGTACCATTTAGAACGGTTCCGAACGGTTCAACAAGAGGTTGTTGTCTGCGAATAGTTTGCATTTGGGTAGTTCTAGAATTTTTTTGCCGAATAGTGCGCATGGGGACTGGTTGAACGGTTCAGAACTCACGAATAGTTTTCAGCTAGTGTTTATTTTATTTAGCATCAAGTGAACTGACTAGAATATTAGATTCCATTTTTATTTCTATATCCCCTTTTTGACCAACTCTTCTCAAGACAACTCGTGAGAAGAGATTACGTCACCTCCTGTAAACAACCGTAAAAATTTTGAGAAAAGAGAATTCTCCGAGGGGTCGGACATTTACCAAAATCCCGTACACTTTATCTAAAATCGCTAGATCTTTAAACTGTCTCTATGGTAAATTAACATTGAAATCCCAAAATCACTTCAAAAAGTAATGATAAAATCACCAAAATCTCTACGAAATCCCGAAATCCCGTAGAAAATAATGGCAAGTGTCCGACCCCTCGGAATTCTCACTATCAAGGGAAATTTTTTTAGAATTTTTACGCGCCCCTGGTTTACTTTAAATGTGTCTCCGTAGAGTCCGTAGTCCGATTTCGCCTATAATATACGAGGCTTAGGAGCATTTTAATTTAAACCAGAATTTACGATCGCTAAAACGCGTATGTTGCCAGAAAATTATTTGTTGAGCAGGAAAATTGTAATTTTAAGTATTTTTATTTGAACGCTATAGCTATTATACGACAGTTCACATTAGCTCGACATAAACATGGCGCCGTCGTCAGTTATAAAAGGTTCCGACTCCGAAGTAGAAACGCGAAAAGAAAACCGTGGAGAATGATCACGTGACTCGATCTCGACGTTGTCGTTCAAACGTCTATGCGCTCTGCTTAACCTGTCTAATATTTCTTCTCAAAAGTCGAGGTACTCCCGACGTTGTTGTTAAATCTTCTAGAGCGCTTTGTTTAAAATCTCTATTCTTATGATTTTTCCTTTCGAAAAATTAGTACCTTCAGAAACGAAGCGAGTTTTTAAAATACTAAATTTTATGTTTCGATTCCATAAATTTTCATTATTTCACAGAACTAAGCGTTATTTTTACTTTTAAAAGATTTTAATTTCCAAATAAACCTTGAAAAAGTTCGTGTGTTAACTCAATTCATAAGTTCGAATGTGTAAATAAAATACTTTATTTTTATCGACATATTGGAAAATGGCGACCAAAAGTATTTAGACGATTAAACTTAATACGTCATCTTTTACGATACTTTATATTATAATAAACTAGAAGCTTACAATATTGATTGTATGTTCATATTCTAAACATGAACTGAGAGACACTAAATTTATATTCTGACATGTGGACATTCGTCATAAAAACAAGTTTGAGTTTCAGAGTTTGACAGCAAGAAAATGTGAAGACACCGAAACGAATCTAGCGGTGTTAGGCTCTTCCGAGATAGCACCTAGCGCCACCTATGATCTAGCGTCTGCTACTGAGGAAAATTTCTAACTCCAGCGTCGTATTTGCACTGTGTTACTATGTAGGAAACAAAAAACAGTGTAAAATTATAATAAAATGTAACTTTTATTTCGTCCGTCAATACACGTAAATCTTCACGCTACTGGCTGGCATCTAGGAGCAACAAACACAACACCCCACACAAGGAGAACGCAACCGGTCAAAAGTCGTGGATTATCTTGTGTACGTTTTTCATTGGCTAGACGCTTTAGCGCCTGCTGTCGTCGGAAGGGGAAAATTCGGAAATTGTCTTCCCCCCCGCCCGTAAAACGTTCAGTGAAAAGGGTCGTCCAATGAAATTTGTATTCAACTCTGCGTTAGCGTGTTTAAAGGCTAGTTGCGTTCTCCTTGTGTTTGTGGCTCCTAGTTGGCATACGCTAATAGAGTCTTCTAATACGCTATCTATCTAGTTTTCGACGGAAACCAAGAGTGCGTAGCTTTTCGCGACCGAAAACTATAAGGTTCGCCATCGAAACCTAGATAGTTAGCGACTAATTAGTTTTTCCTCATCGTTATTCGTAAATTTGATGATATAAATAATGATATTTGCATTTCAATATAATTTTTGAATCGTTTGCTTATATTTTGATAAGTTTATTTAAGACAAAACGTTCTTAAGACTTTTTGATTTGTCTGTAGCAGACGCTAGATAAATAGGCGCAACCTATAACGCTTTTCAACATCTATGACCGTCGGGGCGCCGCCCCCAAAGAATTCTTCGATCGACTCCTTACCGGACTTACCCCGCCGTTCCTCATCGTTGGAGACTTCAACGCACACAATCTCCTCTGGGGTGGCCACCACACCGACGCACAAGGTCGCCTCATTCAGACTTGGCTGGAGGCCCACGACAACGTGGTACTCCTCAATACGGTGGAAGCAACCCGTCACCCAACCCACGGCCCGGAGAGCGCTCTTGACCTCGCCTTCGCTAGCGTCGACCTGGCCGCAGGTCTCCCATGGCGTGTCCAACACGATGCCCACAAGGATGAGAGTACTCCCCACTGGCGATATGCGGAGGCTGACTGGAAGGAATTTCAGATTGTCCTTGATAATGCTCTTGGCGTCTCCTCTGCGGAATCCCTTCTTCTCGACTCGACGAAGGCGTCGATCCCTCTCACCAGTGGCCACAGGGGGTATACGCCCCACCAGCCGCCTTGGTGGGATACCCGCTGCTCGGCGAAGGCTACAGTCGTCACTGCAGCCCGGCGGAGAGCGCAACGTTCGGGCCTCTCAGCCGACGTGATTCTTTATAAGCGGGAAAAGGCGCTCTTCAACAAATTGGTCAGGGAGACGAAGCGGAACAGCTGGCGGGCCTTCTGCGATCGGTTCCATGCTCATACGCCACTGCCCCAAGTCTGGTCCCAGGTCCGATGGTTCAAGACGGGAGTTCTCGCACCGAAGCTTCTCACGCTACAGAAGGGGGCTCATCTTATCACCAACCAATGGGACGTTGTGGAGTGCCTAGCCTCCAAAGCTGCAACGAATATTCATCCTCCCCCGGACCTCTCGCCGGATCAAGCCGGAGCCTTTTCTAGCACGTCCGCCGGCCGGAACTCTACAGCGTCATCTCCGGGCTTCACAACACGGCCCTGGGCGCGGATAACACCTCGAACCTACTCCTTAAAAACACCACCCCAGCGTTTCGCGCAGCTCTACTCAGGCTCTACAACCGTCTCCGGACCGAAGGCTTCATGCCCTTGCGGTGGAAACATGCGATTCTTCATCCCATACTCAAGTTGAACAAACCAACCAGAGACCTCAATTCCTACAGGCACATCTCCCTCCTTCCGAACCTGGGCAAGATCTACGAGCGGCTTGTTCTAGGTTGACTTACTTGGTTTTTGGAGGTAAATCATGTGCTCCCACCAGAGCAATCAGGTAAAGGCCGCAGAGCGACCGATAACGCCCTCCGGCTGGTCACCGCTGCCAATGTTTGGCTGTTTTCCTCGACTTAAAAGATGCCTTTGGGAGTGTTCACCATCGGGCGCTACTCTACAAGCTCCAACGCCGAGGCCTCGAGGGAAACCTCCTCCGCTGGGTGGAAAGCTTTTTGGACGGCCATTCCTTCCAAGTCCGGGCCAATGGCAAACTCTCAAAGCCGTACTCGGTTACCCGCGGCGTGCCGCAGGGCAGTGCAATCAGTCCCCTCTTATTCTGCGTCATGCTCGACGGCATTCCCGAGCTATGCCCTAGGCCTATGGACCAAGGGGCCCATGCGGACGACATCGGGTCACGGATTTGCGGTCCAAACCTCAGCCGCCTCTTCCCTGCCATGCAGCTTGCTCTCGATAACATCTCAAGTTATGGGATCACCTGGGGGCTAAATTTCCAACCATTGAAATGTCAGTACATGGTCATCACCAAATTGAAGCAGGTCCAGGCAGGCTTCCACCTCACGCTTGGGCGCATTGCCCTCACTCGAGTCTCGTCCTATCGGTATCTAGGAGCGCTGATCAACGACAAGCTGTCCTGGTCTCCACACGTAGAGGTCCTTGTCGCTTCTTCGCTGAAGCGGCTTAACCTTCTGAGAGCCGTCTCCGCGACTCGCTGGGGGGGCGGGAAGGAAGGTCCTTCGCCTTTTCTACACGCACCTCCTTCGCTCTCGGCTGGATTACTCCAGTTCTCTCTACGCTTCGGCCACAGCTACCACGCTCAGCAAACTAGACAAGGTTCAAAATGCCACTCTCCGGGTCATCCTAGGTGTTCACCGTCCACTCCCATCCAGCTAATGGAATCGGAGAGACCTCTTGGATCTTTTTACCATCGCTCCCTGCGGAGCGTCTGACACACCCGATTTCTACCCAGCCTTCTTGCGGTCTACCCTACCTTCACTGGAGATCATCGAGGACCGTTTCCCACCGGGCCGTCTTCCCTTTCCCCTTCAAGCGTGGCGCCTGGCCTAGGAGTACAATCTCATATGGCTTCTTCACTACTCCGGGGATCATCTCCCTCGTTTGCGAACACCGGTGTGGGAACCACCAGTGGCCACGATCATTCCCCGTTGACTTTCATCTACCAAGGGAGACCTAGCATCTGACGCGCTTCGCCAACTCTTTTTTGCGACCCTCGAACCTTACGCCAATGAAGCCACGGTCATCTATACGGACGGCTCGCTCTCCCCGGACTCGGGTGTTGCTGGTGCGGCTTTCGCCATTCCCGCCCTCGGTGTCGGCTCGAGGTCCTTCGTGGACTCCGGGCATCCTATCAACAGGGTCGAGCTCCTCGCTATCCAGATGGCTCTCTCCTACGCGGTGGCAGGAGTGCGAGGTGCGTTGGTCATCTGTTCCGACTCCCGGAGTGCCCTCAGCCAACTTATGACGCGCTCTACTGATCCGGTGGTCACCATCATCCATGACCTATGTGACAATTTTTCCAGCCCCGTCACTTTCCTGTGGTGCCCAGCTCACGTAGGAGTGCCAAGCAACGAAACGGCTGACACACTTGCCGGGGTCACTCAGCTTCAACGCCCTCAGTGGGTGCACTTCCTCCTTCCCTCGACACTCTCGGAGCTAAAGAGTGTCTATGGGCGGACGATCACCACTTCATGGACTCGCACCTGGCGGTCTCTCTCAGCCCAGTGGCCCCTCCTAGCAGCGAAGCCAAACCCTGACTCTCGCGCCGTTCTTGCCTTTCGACTTTCCCGGCTTGAGGACACCCTTCTCGCGCGGCTTGGTTGAGGCAGACTTCCCACCAAGGCGACTCTTCATCGTTTCGGGCTTCGGCAATCCGACTCCTGCCCTAGGTGTGCAGTGCGGGAAGACGACGTGCATGTCCTGTTCGTTTGTGTTCCTCAAACTAGAATGGTATAGAATTTATGGGAGTTTTCAAGAATAGCGCCCCCTCCTATATATTAGTTTTGATTGTGTTATATTGTAGCATTTTTTGCAAGGAATCTATTGCCATTAAAAAAATTAAGAAATTAATACTTAAAGAAATATATTTAATTAAAAATTGTCCCCAGCCCCGTTCTTTATAATCATCGCGGGTGCATATATAAACTCCACGTACTAACATCGTATCTAATTAAATCGTACCTACTGACAATAAATAGAACTTTGAAATTATATATAATTTTAAATTAACTATATCCCCTTAAGTTTTAATTTCTGAAAAATAATTTTAACAGCAATAGATTCCTTGCAAAATATGCTATTATATAGCACAATCAACACAAATATATAGGAGGGGGCGCTATTCTTGAAAATAGCCGAATTTATTTAACAGGGAAGTATTCCGACAAAATTAAATTTACCGCCTATTTTTCAATGATTAGATAACGCATACTGGCTGCCATCTGTCGGGAAAGCTTAGAAAGCTACTAAGCCAGTAATATTTCAATAAAATATAACAACGAACGCGTAGTTTATTGATATAAAAAAAAAGATATAAAAGACTTCAATTTTTTGGTTTTAAAAGTAATCCAGTATTTGTTCGTACCCATAATTTAAAGAAGAAAGAGTTTTTAAGAAAAGTTTAAACGAATACTTGTGTGCGCTTTCACGTAATTAGAAAATAACATTGTCGTAGCCAAGGCTTAGACTTTACAAGTTTTGTAGAATCTTCTATCTTCCATACTTTATAAAACAAAACTAAGAACAAAGAGCCAACCATCATGGCTATGCAAAGAAAAGCAAATGTGCGTCTGCCACCGGAGGTAAATAGAGTGTTGTATGTTAGAAATTTGCCCTATAAAATAAGTGCGGAAGAAATGTATGATATCTTTGGGAAATACGGGGCTATCAGGCAGATTCGGGTAGGCAACACTCCGGAAACAAGAGGAACAGCGTTTGTTGTGTATGAAGATATATTTGATGCAAAAAATGCTTGCGATCACTTATCAGGATTCAACGTCTGTAACCGCTACCTTGTTGTACTTTATTACCAATCAAATAAGGCATTCAAAAAGATTGACCAAGATAAAAAGAAAGATGAGATTGACAGAGTTAAAAAGAAGTATGGTGTGTCAACGGATTAATGTGGATGTCAACCAAAATGTATACTTTTGTTCACAGACATTGTTTCGTAATAAAATGTATGTATCCTCTTAATAAGGCTATATGAATCAAATTATTTTATAACACCAACTGGCTTTGATTTTATTGCCAAAAACAAGTACAAAAATGGGAGAAATTTTTCCAAAATTTTACAAAGAAATATCCAGTCAAGGCATATTTAACTATTATAATGGCATCCATGAATATGTAATTATTGTTGTCGGATAATGTAAACAACCAGAAGTCTTACTCTTTTAATAGCAAGCAATCAATAAATTAACAAGTGACTAGTGACCATTTGCACAAAAGGTGTTCTCATCATACGCAAGATTAACGATATTTTTAATACCCTGTCACAATCACAATATTAGAAATAAATTTTTTTTATCACATTAATCGTAAAATAATCATTCATTTATACACAACTTGCGAATAATGTATTTTCAAAATTGCCTTACTAAACAATGGAATGGCTTTGATCTTACATTCAAGAATAAGTGTTTAAAACACATGGACGGGAATATAGCTAAAGTTATGGAATGAAAAATTGGTGGGGGTTTAAATAACTAGGTTTCAATCCTTCAATTTTTTTCTAAAAAGATTTTTGGGATACCACTTTCACTTTAAACACTATAATAAAATTGAAAGGTTACGTATAACCCACTATGTACAATAATCTAAAAATACCAGGGAAAAATATCAACTGTTATATTTTTTGCAAAAGACAATATTAGCTACAAAAAATATTTCCTTTTCCTTCAAAATTGGTACTTCATAAATTTTACTGTTATTAAATGTGATGCACATTTAGCTATTTCATTCGCTACACTCGCTAATTAAATGCGTTATCCATGTCATTTTACAATATACGACTTAGTAAATTACTAAAATTAATTATTTAATGAGAAATTGAAAAACAAACTAAATGAGTAGATAATTGAAAAAACAAAACCTAAACGAGTAAAATAAAAATAAAGGCTAATTTAAGTATTTTCATAGTGCTTAATTCAAATTAAATAATTGAAAAACTATAATAGATTTCTTTTTGTTCAGAATTGAAATTTACTCTAAAAGATTTACTAAAATTAAATATATTTATACTGTATCATTCATACGACAAAAGTGAGAAGTTACGTTGAGAATTATGTATAGTTTGTCCAAACCTAAATCTGGAAACTTCACTAAACAACGGGAAACTTCACATATATATAAAAAATATATAACAAAAACATTTACATGTACTAAAATTGTGCGAAAATGTTGATAGTGGTTTATTTGGTTTTACGGGTTTACTTTTTATCAGCAATTGCTGGGCTAGATTTGGTGCCAACTGTGTTGATATTTGTAAAAGACCCGCTGGGTGTCACAGAAGGTACGGGTAGCCGCCAATATGTAAATGAACTGTATTGTTCAGGAGCTACAAAATTGGTGGATAAATGGCCATTGACCGATTTGCGACGTTCCAGAGGTGGAAATACGTGATCTACCACATCACTCAGTCTTGTGTAACTATTTAGTAAAAAAAACACATTTAATGTTTTGGATTTTTAGTTTTTTACACATGTTATTTGGCTCAAATGGAGTATTACCCTATCGGGGATGATCAAGCTCCTGTCAATACTCACTCTGGCACTACAGTCCATAATGTAGCAGAAATTTTATCATCCTGTTGAAATTATGCAGCAGGTTTTTCTACTACGTTATAGACTGTTGCATAATGAGTAATTATTGACGGATTCTAGAATAGCTAAGCATGACTAATATTTGTAAGCTCTGCACCTAAAACAAGCAAGTAATTTATACCAAAAAAAGGGAAAAATTGAAGTACAGCGGCCTTTTTTTTAAAAAAATTTTTTAGGTGATACAATAGAGTTTGACTCGGACATTGAGAGGGAGGTTTTATTTGGTGAATTGATTGCATTTAACACAATCAAAACCCTTCCCTTTTATCATGGAAAATACCACAAGGCTACCAAAAATTAATTTAAAAATTAAACTAGTATCTTGCGACAAAATAAAAGCCAGTTAGACCAAATGAAAACTAAATATTTTAAAACTGAGATAACAGCAAGGGACGTACCCATAAAACAAGCGCCTTGTATAAATACTATATAGTAGAAAGCTAACTGATAACAAAATCAGCACTTACGAAGATTCAAAAGTTTGAATGAGTTCAGACTTAAGTTCTCCCCTGTGGTTTATTGTGAAAATTCGTGTGATGGGAATATCAACCGCTCTATAAGCCCACGTATCCTAAAAACAAATAAGATAATTTAAAATACAATAGGGTAAAGAGTGAAAAGAATAACTATCAATATTAATCAGAAAAATTAAATTTAAACTTAAGTGCGGATGACACTACACTTTATCATTTACTAACTCAAAACCCTATCGATATATATAACAGTGATAAATGGCTCGCATATCAAGGTTGACAAAAATATATTTGACAAGATAAGGAAAATATTGGTAAAACTCACGTTAATTTTGTTTCCAAAACCAGCATAAAATGAATTGGGCATATCCTTAGGGAATAAATCCTTTATACTAGTCAGGCAACTAATTTTAAAAATCTCTGGTTTCTTCTCTATAACTTCCCTGCAATATTAAATTTGCAAAGTTAGACCTCACATGGTTCCAAATGTAACAATACAATACCTATGAAAAGCATTGATGAGTGAGGTAGGAGACAGGAGTAATGGTCCATCCGGCAGACACAAGTCCCCTTGTCTCACATTCCTTAAGTATTCTTTAGTAACTCTGGCTTGGCCAATGGCCCTGGCAGACAGGTACAAAAAGTGGTAGCCATTCTTCCTAATCTTGGTGAAAAGTTGAGCTACACCCGATTGGGCCCAATCATTACCGATGATTGGCAAAATGTGACCTAAAACATCTGACCTATTCAAAATGAGCAATAAAAAAATTAATACAGACAATTTAAAAACCGCAAGGTCGTTTGGAAGCATACTTGGTAATTGTTCCATCTATATCAGAAATGACTATTTTATCATCGTAATTCCATAAGTAAATGTAACATTTACACCTAGTAGTCCCCTGATAGGCTGTTGTCACGCTAAACTCCACTTCATTGGCTCCGTCTTTAAGGTTAAGGCTAGCCTATTGGTTAAAATCTGGTTGGTTAGGATCATTACCAACTCTCGTAAATGTTTGAAGTATCTATACCAGTTCATCGGTTGATAGGAATAAAGTTTTCTTGTATTTTTCACTCCTCTTGCCAGCCTCAATTGACTCGGCGTCACTGTCTACATTGACTGACGTCAGGTTCAAATTGGTGGGTTCAGTTGAGGTGCCAGTTGACTCTTGTCGCGGAGGAATGGATAGTGGACTTTTGTAGGATCTGGCTTTGTTGCCATTGGGCGGCGTTAACGACTCTAATTTCCCACTGTGTTCTAAGTCCGAGAGACCAGATATCTAAGAAACAAAATTTGGGATTACCCTGTGTTATAATTGGCGTTTTATCTATTAATATACAATATATAACAAATAGTAAGCGTATCAAAATTTAAACTTATTTTTTATTATGAAATCTCAAAGTTAGTTTTATGTAGGCTGGTTAACTGGCTGTTCATAGAACTTGTATGAGCTTTGGCAAGTGTAAGATTTATCTGTTGGTTTTTCGGTGTTAAAATAAGACTCCAGTTAAAAATAAAACAGGTTTTATTTAAAAATAAAAAAGACAGTGCAACAGCTGCCTTGAAGATCAGAAAGGGCGCTGGTGATGTAGTTCAAACTGTAAAATTCCAGCCTTCAAACTGGATTTTAGAGTTTTTTCTCTTTCTCCAAAGAGCAGTCAGCAATTGAATGCTAGCATAATCGTTCCACTAATAAAAGGCGTTGAGAAAAGAATAAGTTTCGAATCTTAAATCCTTTTGAACAACTTCTTGCAACTTTCCTCAATTAATATAAATCAATTAACAAGGTCATTTTAAATAGGTAATTACTAAATAGAATATACATTTGGCACCATAGTTAGTCTTTTATATTTCAGCTTATACCCATTTATATAGACATCGAAAAGTTTATTGTCACAAAACCAGTTTTATACCCTTGGAATACTAGATAGTGTGGTTATTTCGTGGTTGATTGCATTTTGGACTACGTATTTTCCTCAAGAAATAACGTTTCTATGTAATACTTAATAGCACCATTTTTTATTTAGTAAATTTGAGATGGAAGGGTGGGTGTATATATCAAAATGCTTGAAATTATTTGGGTTCTATTCTAGTGACTGGGTAAGAAAATTTAGAGATTAGAAATTCTAATCATCACAGAAAAATACTATACAGATAAATTACATAAGTGCTTACAGATAGAGATACCACGTACAACTATTAGTATTTCTTTACCTCGCTTTGATCTTTCTTTATATTATCGGATTCAACTGTAGACCGCCTCCAAGACCACCAAGACGAGTAGGATGTCTTCTTTTTCTTCTTTGGCATGTGTTCTGATAGTAGCGTCACCACAGCTTTCTGTTAAAGTGAAATTAATAAGGGAAAATGTAAAGTGTTAGAGATGGTTATAGATTTGATGACTCGTCCGGCTTAAAGTTTATAAGTATAGTTACTTCAGTTAGAGGTCTCTGAAACAACGCTAGAGACAGTAGCATGGGTCCAGCCGCCTGCCAATTATAAAATTTTCCACCCATTCTCAAGACTAGATTGGGATTGTGGAGCAAAGATGGTTTTTCACAGAAGTCATCGTAGGTGACGACAAACTGCAAGAACCTTTCATGAGGGATATCGCCATTATATTCCTGTAGCCCTCCACATAGTGACAGCTCTAAATCATTGTAATACTTGCTAAAAATTCAAAGAATATTAAGACTCCTAAACCATTTTCCTTCAAAGGCTGTTCTAAGTAACATGTATACCTAGTGTATTCGAAAATGGAGGGTCGTTCTTCGGAATCGCTATCAACGCACATGGGTCCACCTATGGCACCCTCTACGCTGTTGGGCGAATGAGGCAGAGATGGACCATTGCCAGACTCTGTATCTTCGTCTTTAATCGACATCTCTTTGTCATTCAAAGGTCTCTCGTAGTGCGACCTGCAAAATTGAAAAAGATGGCATACACACTTTCCAAAATGATTCCGTTTCGCTGGATATCAAAGCGGGAAATGGCATTCAGTAATGAAAGGATCTCTTTACAAAAAATAGAAAGTACCAATGTTGAAACCGAAGGTTTGTACACGACCTTCCGCGGCAATTAAAAGGTTTTATTTAAAACAAATGGCTGAATGCCAAACAAAAGAAAAGTTTAAACGGCATAGGCGAGAATTTTGGGAAGAAGGGATAGGATGGCAACAATACAGGTTACTCTGAAAGAATACACTCTAGACGCTCTAACCTGAATTTGGGAAAGTAGAGAGCGGCAACTTCAGGGTCTAGTTCGTCAGGGTTTAGCTCGTCTAAAAAGATCCCTTCGCTCTCTGGAGCGTGACGCATCTTTTTAGTGGTCCTCATAAAACTCAACATACCACCCAACATTGACCGCTTGTCCATTTCACCTCCTGTTTCAACAAAAAAAGTACCATCGGGATGAGAACGCGTATAAAGTGACGGTTTGGAAAACGGTGGTCGTACCTTCCTGCTTGATTTCCAATTGACCAGAAGTTTGCTCGACGACGGAACCCTTCCGCCATTCTCTCATTTTGTCGCTTGGCACCGACGGTAATTCACCCCAACCCCAGCTTATCTGACCCATCTCAGTTTGGCTCATCGCGTCGTGTTTTTGCCTCTCGAACTCCGAATCCGACTTGGGGCTCGGCGGACGAGAACCCGCTGGGCTGCCAATTGCGAATGTTTATATTTTTTTACATTTCATAGTCAGGATTAGATTAGGGTGAGTATTTATAAACGAAGCGTCTATGTACCTAGTAATGGGAGTAACGTCTCCGTCGCTGAAAGGGTGAAATTCTCCGGCGAAAGTGGCGGAAAGTTTTTTGCTTTTCCAACTGTACGGCAAATCGTGAATGGGAAGAGAAGAGGAAAGGGGCAGGCTGAACGAGCGGCTAATGTAGATCGGGGACGATCTGCTCAGCTGCTCTTTCTTGAAGTCTTCGTCGTCATCCTCCATGTGGAAGATTTCGTCCAAGTCTCGTCGATGAGGTTTCTTCAGTTTGTGACTGTGCGGGGTTTCCTGATCCGTCGAGGCGCTACCTCGCGAATCGGAACGTTCTCTACCTACATCTGGCGAAATTAAGGAACAAGGATTTTAAGAATTTGGATCGGAAGTGGCTCGAAAATCGGCCCAATTTCATAACCTTCGTTTCCAATAGTTTGTAAGGAATTAAAAGTCGCTGGTTTACTTGCGCCTATGGTGTTGTCTTGGCTATTATCCCAAGTTAGTTTATTAAAATGCTAAAGATCATCTTTAATTTTGCGTACAGTTTTCATTGGTTAGACGCTTTAGCGCCTGCTGCCGTCGGAAGGGGAAAATTCGGAAATTTCCTTCCCCCTTTCCGTAAAACTTTCAGTGTAAAGGTTCGTCCAATGAAATTTGTACACAACACTGTGTTAGCGTGTTTAAAGGATAGCTGCGTTCTCCTTGTGTGGGGTGCTGCGTTTGTTCTAGTTCCAATCAAGCCAACTGAATCGCGTCTACGGTAGAGGTAGGAAACGAAGGTGAGGAACGGAGCAATTTGCATGATTAGGCGTAGAATATAATTCGACTAACTGATGACGCAAGCGATGTCCCGACTGGAGCGCGTCTTCCGTTTGATCATGGACTTTTTCTTCCTCTTCCTTTTGACTTTGTCGGTGGACGCCTCGTCGTTCCTTTGATCGTTGGCGCCTTCGTCTTGGCTCTCGTCGTCGCCTCGCGCGGCCAAAGAGCTATTGTTACTATTATTCAGTTTACTACCGTCCTCGTATTTCAGCGGGTCGGGGTTTTTCAAAGACACGACGACCTTGTCGGCTTTGTTATTATTCGCGTCGCCGCTGCGAACGTCACTAGACGCCGTTTGGGGCTCGATTTTAATGGGCACAAAGTCAGTCACTAAGGGGCTACTCCCGTTATTAGTATTGTAAGAGTCATTTTGGTTGGATTCCATCTGGAGCACGACGCACTCTACGCTGCGAGCGACCGTTATTGTCCCGTCACAGCTGGCGACAATCGTCTCTTGTTTTTTGCTGAGGGTGGCTTTGCGCTCCTGAAACTCCATTTCGAGTTTCATCTTTTCTAATTCCGCTCCGATGTCGGTCGCCGGTGGGATGGGAGACGTTGCCAAGTTATCCGGGATCTGTTGACATTTATATACACACAGCCATGAGTATCGCCAAAACCCTATTATTTCTTCGTTAAAAATAAATTATCTCAACTGACCAAATCGGAATAGTCTCCGGTGACCTCCTCGACGAAAAAGGCTTCCCCGCTTTCTCCTAATTTCATGTGGATGTCGATGGGCTCGCCGTTTACCTCAATGTCAACCTGTTAATTTTAACGGCTCCATTGAACACGCAACGCAAAACAAAAACCGCGCGGATAGGAAACACGATTTTGGGAATTTTTAAATCAGTTTGAAAATCCCAAAATATAAACAAAATTATTCTTAAAATCTGGGTGAACATTAATTCTGAAATCCGAAAATCTTAACTAAAATTATTTTTAAAATCTGGGTGATATTGAAATCCCTAAATCTGAGCAAAAAATAGTACAAACCCTCAGCGAAAGATAGTAAACAATCCCAAAATCTGAACGAAAACATTAAAATCCCAAAATCTGAACGAAAATATTAAAATCCCAAAACCTGAACGAAAATATTAAAATCCCAAAATCCTTAAGACTAAAATTAATTCTAAAATCTGGGCGAACCGTAATCATAAAATCAAGTAAAAACCCTTAAAATCGTAACGGAAATCACACTAGGATATCAGAAATCACTACCAGATTCAAAACCCCGTACACAGAATTCTCCAAATGTGCAACCCATCGATACAAACCGACCATATAGGGGTGACGCTTTTAAATAAAAACTTTCCCAATCCTACTTTTTTGTTTTCTTTGGTAACACTCGCAATCAACGCGCGAAACTCCAACCCCCGCTCTTTCAATCCAACAAAAATATTTCTCTCGACTGACAAAGAGTTTTTGATTATTCCCACATATGGCAGACAAGGCCATCGCAACGGGGAGCTGTAAGCGCAAAAATCTCACACCCAACGACATTATATAACGATATTTGCTCTTACCCTTGCCACGGGCCCCTGCAAATATAGGATTCCCCCCTTTTACATTTATAACCATCAAACTATGGCAACTGCCTTAAACGTTAAATGTTAAAAAACTTACGATTTTCTCCCGACTTCGAAGCACTCCGATTTTCCCGAAACGAACGTGAAAAGGAGAACTTTTCAAAGATCCATCGGGCTGACGGATTACGACAACGTCAATCGCGCCCGTTAACGTCGCCGAGTTAATTTCGTTGTAGAAATCTCGAAAGTTAGTGATGAACTTCCCGATGTAATTCATCTTGCGGATTTTTAAGTCCTCGCGCTACGGCAAGATCCTACAAAATGAGTAAAAATGACTGGTTTAACAAAAATGGAGGAATAGAAAAGGACGTTATCTCGGAAAACAAATTGCGACAAGATACGAATTGACTATCGCAAAACACGTTGTGTAAAAGCACGCAACTACACAGCTACTTTTTCGAACAGATACCGAAAAAAATAAAAGTTTCCGATTTGATAAAAATGGGGGCAAAATAAAGATTACGGGACCCTCGGAGCGACGACTATGGGCATTGTGGATATTAACAAAAACATGTAAATTTAATTTTAACGCACAAGGAACGCCAGAGGGAACCTGACAGGCGACATATTTCGAAATTCGACCTATAAAACCGGGAAGTTCTTGGAAATGAAAAAGTGCTGGTGGAAAAACAATAATATACCAACTTGCCATAGTCATTCAATCATTTTTCCTAATTAATATTACAATTAACGTAATGAAGCGGGGGAAAACAAGGTACGTAAAACGAAATATAGAAGAGCTTAAGATAGAGATAATATAAATTACACCTTCCGCTACTCTGGGTTTTTAGCAAATTAATGAATGATGGAGACAACCCTTCGCGTTAGTTATACGCGAAAAGCGCGGAGGGGGAAGCGGCATTTATCTAGGTCACGCACACCCCCGAAGCGGCCAATGGAAACGACGATTCCGAATGACGTAAAGTCACACCACCAGAAAAGACCAGCGGCGGGATTGCGATTCTGAAACGCTACAGGCTGTCACGCGGGCGTTTCGAGCGTCAGGAATTCTATGGGCGGGGATGTACTGTACCCAAGGACGAAATGTTTAAGCTGGTGTTTTGCACTGAAGATGTATTTTGGCAAAAACAACCGAAACTATAGAGTGCAGTCCTCATTTAACCCTAACTATACAATCAACGGGGATATTCTCTGGCTCTGCAACCGATAAACAAGCCTAAAAGCGTCATCACAACGTTCAAGGACTAACTCTGGCAGTTTCAACAACAATGACACATCCGTTATTATTTCCCAGAAATAATAGAAGCGTTACTTTTCCCCTTATTTACGTTCGATGGCTTAGTGCAATAGCCACGGGATATTACAGGCGTTGCTTTCTATATTATACTATAGGTCCGACTATACCTAATCATAAATAAAAATACAAACAATATCAAATTATAAACATTAAGTGATTTATCAATAAGATTATCAACCTTCTTACGGGGGGGGGGGAGGCTTCAAAAGTTTCTACAGAATTTTACCAAGTAATTTTTCATACAAAAGCTCGTCATTTTTATCTATAAATTTCGATATGATTACATTCAAGGTTTTGTAGATAGTTTTATCGCGAAAGCGAGAAAGTATCGAATAAACACCAGTTCAATTTGGAGGTCAAGTTTAGACAAACGCTCCAAATTATAACGTTCTTTCTTATATAGTAACAGCGTTACTTTTAGAGTAAAGTGCGATCCCGTCACACGTAGCCTTTGACAGCGCCTCGCTAGGGGGAGATTTTATTCTTGTTATGACGTCACTCCGTTACTAGCTCTCAGTAAAATATTCCCCAAAGTTACACACTTATGGAACAATATTATAGACTTATGGTATAAATGATGGATCGAAGAAGTTCATATTCCGGCCACCAGGTTTTTTCAGAAGCTAAGGGTGATTGGCGCCAAGTACGTAGCACGTGTTAGAAAAATATTTATCGATTTAGTTTCGACTCCCTTTAACCTAGGAGCAACAAACACAAGGAGAATGCAGCTAGCCTTTAAACACACTTGTTGTGTACAAATTTCATTACGGGCGGTGGGGGGGAAGACCACTTCAGAATTTTCCTTCCGACGGCAGCAGGCGCTAAAGCGTCTAACCAATGAAAAATGCACGACCTTTGACGGGTTGCGTTCTCCTTGTGTGTGGTGCTGTGTTTGTTGCTTCTAGCTTTAACTGTGTTTAATAAAATGCTGACTACATTTAACAACTATAATTTAAGCATGTTCACTCAAGCGTATACAGAATGCTGAGTTTCCCCTTGCCGCAACTCGCGCATTCCAGCGACACCCCGACTGTATTGGGGGTTTGGGTGCCATTCACAAATTATGTAGCACGGTAAAGGTAGAACTGGAAGAGTCGCTGAAATGTTAAGTAACATATTGCAATTTCAAACCATAATCCTAACTTTTAATGAAAATTTAATACTACTAGGTTCTCATTTATTAAAGATTAGGTTATTAATACTTAAAAGTTAAAAAGCTTATTGTAAAATGGAATATTTTCTAGTTTATTGCTATTACACCACACTTCTGATGAGGCAATTGAAACATTGGCTACGTGCGAATAAAGGGGGTGGGGAAATCGAACCACTGGCTCCGTGCGAATAAAGGGGGTGGGGAAATCGAACCACTGGCTCCGTGCGAATAAAGGGGGTGGGGAAATCGAACCACTGGCTCCGTGCGAATAAAGGGGGTGGGGAAATCGAACCACTGGCTCCGTGCGAATAAAGGGGGTGGGGAAATCGAACCACTGGCTCCGTGCGAATAAAGGGGGTGGGGAAATCGAACCACTGGCTCCGTGCGAATAAAGGGGGTGGGGAAATCGAACCACTGGCTCCGTGCGAACGAAGGGGGTGGGGAAATCGAACCACTGGCTCCGTGCGAACGAAGGGGGTGGGGAAATCGAACCACTGGCTCCGTGCGAACGAAGGGGGTGGGGAAATCGAACCACTGGCTCCGTGCGAACGAAGGGGGTGGGGAAATCGAACCACTGGCTCCGTGCGAACGAAGGGGGTGGGGAAATCGAACCACTGGCTCCGTGCGAACGAAAGGGGTGGGGAAATCGAACCACTGGCTCCGTGCGAATAAATGGGGTGGGGAAATCGAACCACTGGCTCCGTGCGAATAAATGGGGTGGGGAAATCGAACCACTGGCTCCGTGCGAACGAAGGGGACAATTCCAAATTTACAACACCAGTTAAAATGTTTTTATTAAATTAAATTTTGATACGAAAACAAGAAAAAATGGTTTTGTTAAATAAACTTGTGTATACGTAATTACTTATCCAGTATCAGATACTAAAGATATAAACACAACGTTGTAAAAATCAAAATTATGTTTATGTGCTTATCATAAAATATTTTAAATTGCACGAAACCATTTATACAATTTAAGACACCGCCACACTTTTCGGTCACAAATTGTCTGACAAAAGCTTATTATCTCGGTATATTTGAAACGTTAATCAAATTCAAGGTTTTAGTGAGAGAAATGTACGTAGATAAACCGAGCTTTTTAAAATAAGGAGGGGGGGGAGTAAACACGAACGATAATGGCTACATGACCGAATATCTCCTTAAGCTGGAACCACTTTTAATTTGCTCCACGTACAATATATCAAAACTGGGAAAATACCAAGGATACGTTCAGGGACACCGGTTGAAAGATATGACACTTTCCGGCTACGACTGGTTTTCAAAGTTTGTTGCCTAGGCTAGTCATTTCTCGACCGCCACATATTGTAGCCTTTATGATATTTCTATAAGCACACTCATACGCGTAGGCTAGTTTGAAACCAGGACCGTAGCTGGGCGGCTGCCCCGGGCGCCGTTCGCGCGATAGGGTATAGGGGCGCCAAATTTGGTCCATATTATTATATTAGGGGGCGCCAAAATTGCAGCTCGCCCCTGGCGCCATTTTCTCTAGCTACGGCCCTGTTTGAAACTAATCGTAAGAGGCCTGTTCCTCCGAACGGAAAAGCGAGGAGCTAGCCACTTAAGAAATCTGGTGTACAAGTAGCGAGAAATCGAACGATTATTTCAGGAAATACAGAAAACTGCAAGAAATAAGTAAAATTTAAAAAAATCCGGATAATAAGAGGGAACCCTTATAAATATATTGGCGGGGGGAATCTGGATAAATATTGTGGGGATATCTCACGAAGTATCGAGAAACCCACGAATACAATGAAGAAATATTAGAAATATTTGGAAATCAGAAATAAAGTTTTCCGAAGTGATTAGCCTCACGCGGAAAAGAATGCACTTCGAAAATCAAGCTTATTCTTTCCCAAGATATTTAGTTTTGTCAAGAATCAATGTATAAAAACAGACACTTTAAAAAAACAAAGGAACGTACGCTAGTTTCTATAAGTTTAATTGGTTTCAAATATCGTTTAGCAAGTACCTGTTGGAACGTCTAGATCTTGGAAATTTAGAAGGCACGAACAGCTGTGAATTTGACGTACAGACGTTTATATTGCTAAAATTTGTCTCTAGACGTTGTTGGTTTAAGAAATGTACCTTACAAAAATACTTAAAAGGGGTAAGAAGTATTTTAAAATTAGATAATATATATTGGAAAAATCATTTATTAATTAGTGCTTATTCCTATACCATGTAATTTTTACATTTTACACGTTTTATTTTTATGGCCTAATTGGATCTCTCGTATGAAATATATTCTAAGCTTCTGGTAGTAATAAAAATTTGTTCCATGAAATGATACTAGAATATCTATCCTCCAACCGTGTGTGCTACTAGCACTTTGACGACAGTTTTAGCAGTATAATGACTACTATATGCCCTCATTTGATAGCACAACTAATATATTTAACTTTATAGTTAACAGTGGATGATAGTAATTAGTATTTACTGGGCTGACCATAAATCCAGCCTCCCCCCAGTGGTTTATAAATCACAAGAACAGATCAAAGCAACTTATAAATAAAAATTACTATTATTGGTCTGCGAATTAATTTGTTCTCATTACCAGTACGCCATATCGCCCTACTAGCCTACATAAATTTTAATAGTACAACAGCTTATAGAATAAGAGTGGTTCATGTTATACAACTACATGTGGGTGAACTTAAAAATTATGTTGAAAAGACATCACGCAGTTTACAAAAACCATCTTTCTTTATATATTTATAAAGAATATATATATATATATATATAAGATTCAGCTGGTTTCTTTAGTGATGTCAAAAAATAATAATCAACAAGAATTTTCTGTTACTTCGTGTAATAGTTTTTCAGAATTTGCAAACCTATCACTTGGTAAGGTTCTACCTTCATTGTTATATAAAAGATAATTTTCACTGATAATTCCAGATTTCATTGTAATCATGATGATGTTCTCACAGATTAACAATCAGGGTGTAGAACCTGGCATTATGCCAAATTCTATTCTTGCCTACATATATTATTACATGCCATTTCCTTATGTTATAAAACAAACATGGGGGGGGGGGGGGAGCTGACTAAGCAAACCTGGTAGGCTGGCTGTCATTTCAAAATTTTAAGAGTAAGAAATAGATCTAAATCATGTGAAAGAAGTTTCAAATTCCTAGTATTTACACAACTTTATAGGAGCTTATAACTTTAGATAAATATTTGACAAATTACATTATAATTTGTTCCATTCTCGGAAAAACTACAGGTGCATAATAACTAGATGACATTTGTTTTAACAAAACAGCTCATCCTTTTGGAAACGAGCCAATCCGTTAATCTTTCAGAACGCATGTACATTTGCCTAAAGTAAAATTACCCATTTTAATAGAGTAATGATAGGCCAATGACTTTAAGGAAAACTTACTCAGTTATTAATAATCATTAAAACATAATTATTAAAGATAACATTCCGTCCATAGCTAAATGGGGTTACTAAAACTAAATATCCTCTTAATTTCTCCAAGGCATTGTGTACTTTGAGTTAATCATAATTGTGGGGACATTAAAGCTTCGCAAAATTTTGGCAGCTATTTGTCGCTATACTTTAACGAAAAATCGAAATTACTTACCCAAAATACAACTCAATACTGAATCACTCAAATTAATATTAGCCTAGGAGGCTAAGTCGGCACGTCGCCAAGGCCCGAAAATGACAAGCTCAAGTTAATTACGCAACACACAACGAAGACACTAGAGGCCTCGTAAAGAAGCCTTTACAAGGTTTCATTCCAGATATTTTAGGTAACATTATACTACATTCGAGCAAAATATTATACTTCACACATATAAAATTATTTCTTTAAATAAATTAATTCAAAGAGGAATTTGGGAACACCAGTTTCCCTGCACCTCTCACGAACGCGATTCATCAAAATAATGACGTTCGAGTTCGACGTTTTCAACCCGAAACAAACGTCCAACTGGCAGCGACCCCTTTCGACAAATGAAAGGCGCGCTTTTCGATCGGTGGATTTCGACGACGTTAACACCGTTTCTCCGATTTTTAATGAAGTTTTAATTATCCTATTTTTAGAACAATTTCCGTGTGGTTATAATGAAATCGAATATTTTTTTCGCAGTCCATAAGTATTTTTTTATTTGTGCGCTGTAATTCGAATACAACAATTGTTGTTTGTTGAATTTGTTGAACTGTATTATAATTAGGCCTTTGTAAACTTTCTTTCGGCCTTGAATAATGGTGTTTTTGGGGGTAGCGATTAGAGAAAAAGGCCGGAGAAAACTCTGTAGATTAATAATCACTCTAGGGGCTTTGATATTTATAATGGGCCTCGCCATTCTTATTATTGGTGCCTCTTACAAGAACTACATCTGTGAAATATCCCGGTTGGTTTTATACGAGGAACAGATTGCATTTTATAGCGATTATCTGATTTACATGGGGGCATCGGCAGCCATCTCGGGTTGCCTGCTCTTCAAGATGTTCCTGGACATCGCTGGTGAAAGGAACCATTACAAAAGTCGTTGGATGATGGTAGTCTTTATCCTTCATTTGGATTTGCTCGTTACGTCGCTATTGATGCTGGTGGTCGGTTTGGGTTTGTACCGGTTGTCTCAGGAACTGTTGGTGCCAGACGCCTGTTCGGGGCTCTTCGTACGAATGAAGGAGTATGGTTCGAAACAAGAAATTCAGTCTTGGATCGATTGGGCTCATAGACACTTCGCTTGTTGCGCTTCCAAGGCCCATCGAGAATGGTTTCAAATTGAATGGAATAAACAGAGAGGGTATTTAATATTTGAGTTATTATCGATCGCTTTTGGGGTAATTTGATATTCTAAACAGAAACAGAAACCAAGTACCGGCTAGTTGTTGTGACCCGAAAAAGAAGAAGCAAGTTTGTTTCTACGAGACGGCACCCTTGGGTGTAGGAATGGGAGGAATATACGCTCATGGCTGTAGTGATCCTATCTGTTCTATTTTAGCTAATATATGTTTGGCTACGGCGGTTACTTTATGGTTAACTCTCATCGCGCAGGTAAAACTGTTTTCCTCATATGTGTGATAAAAACCATGGAAGTCAATATGACTTAATTCGTACAAAGTAATATTGACTTTTGATAAAAACTTGTTGATTTTGGTTAAGATTAAAAATTATCTCCCAATTTTCAGATTTTGGCTTCGCTTTTTGTTCGATACGTTCGAACTTCGATAGATAACGCCACGAAACGATTTAATCCGAACGGGCTTGGAGTGGGCTATCTCTTCGAGGAGTGTACCTTCTGTCCATTTTTAGAAAATTATAAAGTCAAATCTTACGCGGTTCCTGCTCGAGTAGATTTTTTGGGCTAACAAATTTTGTCAAACCTTTATCCTTCTGTGAATAAAATTATTTATGTTAAAATAATATATTTTTCTTAATTTTGAGCCTTCTCTTCCTTAAGTGATCAACACTGAAGAGTGGCACCTTTTATATGAAGTCTTGGGTGCGTCAGTTCATGGAGAAAGATATCTTGGGTTTTATTGCAAGATTGGTACTTTATGACTCTGCTTGCAAGAATTCTTTCCAACTTTACGCACCCCATTGTAGAATATAAAGCAGACGTTTTATTTTTTCCCGTTTTTTGATTGGCTAAAATCAAAACTGAAACTAAAACGTCATAGTTTAAGGAATTCGTTTGGTTTGCACTAGCACGTTTGCAGTTGGCACCCGAACATATTATGGTCAACTTCGAGCTATACTTTTGCCATGGACTAATTAGTCCATGCTTTTGCTATGACTTAATTTAAAAAGCTGGTAGTAGTACACCTTGGGAGAGCTTAGAGCGGGCACGGACATTCAATATGTCCGTGGTGCAGGCAAACAGTTTGTGATTTACAGCATGGACGGTTTCTTTTTTTAGCTTAAAAAACAATTTATTTCAAAATTTCCCAACTGATTTTCATTATATAAACGGAAAATAATTGTTCAGGATGTCATATTTTAAGAAACGTTCTTTGAGTGGTAAGAATCGAAGTGTAGTCGTTAGTTGATTGAGACCTTTTGCTCATGTGCTTTATATTCCTATGCTTTATATTCTTATGCTTTTGCTCATGTGCTTTATATCCCTATGTTTTGCTCATGTGCTTTAAGGAAGTGTTTAGTTCAATATGTAGTTTGTCATATACTGATATTTCAGAGTCTAGTTCAGATGAAGATACTGCAAGAAACTCAAACGCATCTACTAATAAGCCAGCTCAAGTTCCAAAGAAAAGACACCTTGATAACTCTGATATTACTACCCCTAACAACAGTACATTTCCCACATTACCCAAGAAACGAAAATATACTTACAGCGAAGAAACAAGCTCTCCTCAGCCTGAAAATGAAACAGCTAAGAGTACGTTCAATTCCAATAATTTACTGGATTTGAAATTATTAAATAAACTTCAAAATTATTAGGTTCAAGCTCTGAAAGTGATGATAACAATGAAACCTCTGGAGGCAGTCGATTTTCCTCCCCGACCTACAGTTCGATGCCTACTGTTAACGATACAACTTCACAAAAACAAAATACTTTGGGTGAAGGTGGAGTGTATAATGATAAGGCCTATGATCTTATGGTATAATAATGGGTCTAAGAAAAATGCTGAAACCCTTTATAAAACATTAATCTTATTTTAGGCGAAAATGGGTTTTAAAGCTGGATCGGGTTTGGGAAAGCGTGGGCAAGGTATCACCAACATTATAGAAGTATCAAAGCAAAGAGGAAGAAGAGGTTTGGGTCATCGTATTAAAGGATTGGAACCCAGTGATGTTCAATGGAAGTCTGAGGATGAGCATGTAATGGAAATGTTTTGATGTTCAGAGCTGTTTATTGATGTAAACTTAAAATTTTCAAAGATTACTGTTGACGAGGAAGTTATTTGGATGCCTGAATGTTCTTTAGAACCTCCTGATATTCAGGAGTTGAGAAAGTGGTGTATAGAAGGGGAGAAAAAGTTAACTATAGATGATGAAACTGATTTCTGTGACCCTCAAATTTTAAAAGACATCATTGGTTTAAAAGTAACAAGATTTCAATAAAGGCATGATGCAAGTTCCTAATTCTATTTTTATTTTCAGTCAGTTTTTGATGAACTAGAACCTGAAGAAATGAGAAAAGCAAGAACAAGATCAAATCCATTTGAAACCATCAGAGGTGTCATATTTCAAAATAGAGCAGCCATGAAAATGGCTAACATGGATGCCATCTTTGATTTCATGTTTACAAAACCAAAAGATGAAGAAGGGGTATAATACCTGTTGTCAATTATACAAACATTAGCGATGTTTTACCTATGATATACTTTCAGAAACCATTAGTAGGACCAGATGAACTATTATACTTTGCTGATATTTGTGCTGGACCAGGGGGATTTTCCGAATACATTCTCTGGCGTTTGAAGTGGCATTCTAAGGGCTTTGGATTCACCCTAAGGGGAAGCAATGATTTTAAACTGGGAGAGTTTTTCTCAGGGCCACCTGAATCTTTTGAACCTCATTATGGTAAAGTTGAATAATGTATTTCTTTTTCTAGTTGATTATTAAAATTAATTTTAAATTAACAGGGGTTAATGCCAGAGAAGGAGACGGTGATATTTTCAAATCTGAAAATTTAAGGGCATTCAGAAGTTTTGTTCTTCAAAATACAGACAATCAAGGTGTACATTTTGTAATGGCTGATGGTGTAAGATAATTTATTTGTTAAAAATTATATTTCAATAACCAAAGATTCATAATTTTTTATTATTAAGGGATTTTCAGTCGAGGGTGAAGAAAATATACAAGAAATCCTATCTAAGCAACTTTATCTTTGCCAATTTCTATGCGCTTTGTCAATCATACGAACAGGTACGCATATTTTTTGATAAATTTGACATATATTCAATTAATAAAAGTTTTTATCACTTTTTCACAGATGGTCATTTTGTATGCAAATTATTTGACATATTTACTCCCTTTAGCGTTGGTTTACTCTATCTTCTCTACCGCGCTTTTAAAAAAGTGAGAATTTTGTCACTTCATTTACTACAGATTTTAAATAAAAATGATTAATTCATAGGTTTGCATACATAAACCCAATACTAGTAGACCAGCCAATTCTGAAAGGTAAAATATATTTTTTTCTTTAAACTGATTTTATCACTTAAATAATTTTTTTGTGCATGTTAGATATGTGATATGTAAATGGAAACGTAAGGGTGTGAAGGCCATTAACGACTACATGTTTGAAGTTAATTGTCAGCTTAGTACATTGTCAAAAGGGAAAGATATTGTAGAAGTTGTTCCTATGTCCATATTACGAGATGATCAAGAATTCTTCGATTATATTGTGGACTCAAATAACACGTAATGAGCTGTTAATTGGATTGAAAATAATTTTAAGAGTGGTCATAAATATATTTTAACCTTAATTTTTAGGTTGGGAAAATGGCAGGTTGCTGGTTTGGCCAAGATAAAGGCTTTTGCTCAAAATACGTAATAAACACAATTTTTTCCTCTAACTTGGAATTATATAAATTTTTACGTTGCAGAAATTTGTTCGAAGAGAGGCAAGGTGACCTCAGAAAGGAGTGTTTACAAAAATGGATCGTATGTCTGTCTCATAGTGAATATAGGTTTTATTTTGCTTAAAAAAACTTAAATTTACAGGTTCCTGATAAAATGAGAGCTACGCATGCTAGGTCAGATCCAAATTCCAAATTCAAGGAACTACTGGGTGGGGAGTCAACTAGTTTCATGAGCCATAAATATGAAGATTTAACTCCGAATATACTACAAACTGTCCACAGCGTTTATGATTACCACTGCATTGTTGCTGGAACTAATGGCAGTAACAAAGGAGAAAGGGGTTATGTTCTGGGCCTTGGTGTATGTAAAAGTTGGGTGGTTAAACAACAGCTGCATTCCTTACCAATTTCTTTTTTCAGAGATCTCATATTTATAAATGGGATGGAGCAACTGCTACTCCCTCTTGGACAAAGCTTGAACACACGTTCGAACTTCCCGCTGACACACTACTGTATGCTGAAATTGTACAGGAGCTCAAAGGAGAGGTATTGTTATTTTTAAATCAAATTTGAAAGTTGACTAAAAAAATCTTTCTATTCTAGTGTCGGGCTCAGCGAAAAATTACCGCTATTCATATTATCGATGTGCTATATATTGGAGGAGATAATTTCAGAAATTTAAGCTACGAAGAAAGAATGAAGCAAGGAGAGAAGCTAGTCAAAGCGGTCTATAAGTCAACGAGGGTAGATCATATTCCCATCAGGGCCAAAGAAATTTTTCCACTATCTAAAATTGACCATATTTTTGAAAGGTATTAGATGTAGAAACCGGAGCTAGAAATTTTTCCATGTTGATTTTACATGATCCAAAAATTAATCGAAGAAAATGCTACTTCTAATATATTATTTTTGTAGGTTGCAAATGACCCAGGTCAAAGGTTCTAGCCATAACCATCGACTTTGTTATAGGATGCAAAATACACATAATTTTTTGCCCAATGGCCTTTTCATTATTAAAACAGTTAAAGAGCCCTGGATGGTGGCCATGAGTAAAAAGAACAATTGTTCCTACAGGTATAACACAAAGAGCCGAGAATCCCGATATGATTGGCCTAAAGGATCTATAGGAAATTTTACGTATGGAAAAATATATCTAGGTCTCGTCAGACAAAGGTTGAGAAGTTAATTTTACATTTTAGGTACTGTTTTCAAAATCGTTTGTTCTGGTCATGGGAGGAAGGTGTAAAGCTACTAGATGGCCATCGAGAAGATGTAGGCAGGGTTCACAGAAACACCATATCCAAGTTTGTTGCAAAGAAAACAGCGTAGAATGTAAATCTTTCCAATTGCAAACTTTTTATTTGAAATGTATAAATTTTTACCCTTTTTTATTACAATCAGAGATAAAAATGACAAAATGGGAAAAAAATGACACTTAACTGTACATAAATGGATATCATATAGTCTCATTTTTCTGTCAAATTGAAATTCTTATTGCAAAGGAAAAATAAATTGTACAAAGTAAAATTTTGTTCCAGGATGACTAAATTTTTTTAAGTCAATTGTTATCCTCTTCCTAACTTTTCTAATTTTTATTCTTCCATATAACAGGTCAATATCACTGATTTAAATTTACAAGATTACAGACCTATTCGTACACTTCATAAATTTTATTCAGTCTCAATCAAGTTTCCCGATTGTTTCACTTTCCGAGACCACCCATCAGATTGCCCAATCCTCCAGAAGCAGCGCCTTGAAGCTGTCTCATCATACTTTGAAGCCCATTAACTCCGCCTACAAGCGAATAAATTGAGTTCAATAATGGATTAATATAAAGAGTCAGGAAAATCATACCCATTTGATGAAGTACTCTGGGATCCATCATCTTAGCCATTTGTTGGTTTAATTTTGCCATCTGAGCCGGATTAACATTCTTTGCCATATCTCCTCCTATAAAATCAAACAATTAGCCAAGAATATTAATGAAAGTAGAATTTTTGAAAGACCAAAGAACCCATAGCCTTTTTTGAGAAGTCATGCTGGAAATGAGAGGCAAGTTCAGTTAAGGCAATGACTACTTTTTCACTCAAAAGCAAAAAGAAGAAACAGAAAACACCACGTTTCCCAGAATATTTACCCCTCTGACCTTTGAAGAGTCCTTTAATTCCACCCATTTTCTTCACCATTTGGGCGAATTTAGTGTATTGAGAAAGAAGTTCCTGTACTTCTCTACTCGTAACACCAGAACCTCGAGCTACTCTAACAACGCGTCCAGGCTGACGGGAAAATAGTTTGGCTCCTTCCCTATGGTCCAGTTCTGAAATTTCAAAAAAAGACATTCAAATCTTTGGGTGTGAGTTAGAAAAGTTCCACAATACCTTGATCATTCATGCTGTCCATAATTGTCATGAGTTTTTTTAATCTCGCCATAGACTCTTGTTCGTTTCCTTTAGTCATAAAGTCTGTGCTAAAACCAGGAATCATGTTCTAAAGAATAAGTCAATGTTTGTTAAAGATTTATTAACTTCATGATTTATATATTACCATAATTTGACTAAAGGGACCCATCTTCATGATATTTTGGAATTGTTCGTACATATCCCGGAGAGTAAATTCACCTGCAAATAACACAGTTAATACTGCTGCTATTTTTTAAATTTAATTTAACAAACCATGTTTTAATTTCTCTATCAGTTCTTCGTTATCATCTAATTTTAGTTCGTTTACTTTGTCAATGAGCCCCTCTATGTCTCCCATACCTTAATAAAAATAAACCATAAAAAATTGGAACCAGTTTAAAAGTCTTAGATAAAAATTAACCTAATAATTTGCTGACAAAAGGTTTGACTTTAAAAGGTTCAAAATCATCTACATGTTCTCCAGTACCAATAAATATAATAGGACTACTTGTGGCAGCAACACTAAGAGACAAAAAAAGATTTTAGTTTAAAACGATTCAATTGAAAAATCATGTTAACAGAGAAAACATACGCGCTTAAGGCTCCACCACCTTTGGCATGGCCATCTAACTTAGTCACGATAACAGAGGCTACATCAACCTTTTCCTTGAAAGCTCTGGCCTGAGCTTCGCAAGCTTGTCCAATGGAAGCATCCATAACAAAAATTACATTATCTGGAGCCTACGCGTAGAAAAACAAACTGCCGCAGAGGATAACAAAATTTTAAAAGAAATGAAATTTGGAATGAAATACTTACAACAGCATTAGATACTTGTAACATTTCTTCAAAAAGGGAATCTTCTTGCTTATGTCTACCACTAGTATCCACTACTATAATTTCAAAACCTTCATTTTTGAATTTTTCAACACCTTCCTGAGCTATAATTACAGGATCTACTTCCGTGTAGCTGTAAGAAAAACTTATTACAACTCAAGATACAAGTTTTAGACATTTTTTATGCCAAAACAAACCTTCCGTAAAAAGGAATCCTAGCTTTTGTGGCATTTTGTTTCAACTGGTCAAAGGCACCCGCTCTGAAAGTATCTGCGCAAACTAGAGAAGTTTTCCAGCCTTTTTTTAAATAATAATACGCCAACTGTGTTGAAGAACCAAGGTTAATAATACACTAAAAAACCTTCCTCAGTTATGGAAAAGAATATTACCTTTGTACAAGTTGTAGTTTTTCCACAACCTTGAAGACCTACAAACATTATTATATTGGGTTTGCCTTTTGTTGGAGTCCATGCTTTTACACCAGGATCTACAAGCTAAAAGAGATAGATTATATAAAGATTTTACCTCAAATAATTATTAATTGGAATCTTACTTTCACTAATTCTTTAAAGACGGCAGATTGGATCATGCGACGTTTGTTGAGGCCTGCAGCCATTTCATCGAAATCTATGACGGATCTTTAAATTGGGTAAAAATATTTTAATATACTTGAACTACTAAAATTACACAAAATATTACCTGACATTTTCCCTCAACTTCTTCACAAGTAATATATTTACATCTGCTTCTAATAATGCTGTACATATTTCTTTTAGCATAGAATCAAGAACCTTTAAATTGAAACATATTTAAATTTTATTTTGATATTTAACATTCAAGGCTTAAAAGCTCCAGTTGAAAAAGTTAAAACCAGCTGTTATAATTTACCTCTTTATTTATAATTGTTGCATTACTTAAGGATCGCAGAGCGGAAGTAATCTTCCTTCCTAAATCGGCTAACACCATTTTGGTGTCTTAAACAATTTGACTTCGTTTATCTAATTCAAATTAACAATATTAAAGCAAAATATGGTTTGATTAGAGCTCCAAGATTAGAGCTTAGGCAACCTACAAAATAATTTCGTTGCGTGTACAGTGTCAGTGTCGTAAAATAACACCGCCAGATGGCAATCCGATTTTTGTCAAAGTAATTCCTAGATGGCAATGTGATACGTGTCAAAGGACAAAATAAAGAGTGCATTTAAAAACCTTGGTGCTGTACATAGAGATAGAAAAGAAATAGAGGGAAGATTACCGCGTTAAGGCACCCCTGTTTTGATCGGCAAAATTCATCCCCCTCCCACGCATGTATGAAACGGAGATGGGCAGACTTTGCAACGCCATCTATCCTTCTTTTGTTTACATCAAATGACAGCTGATTTTCCAAAAGGAATAATGTATTTCATTTCACCGCGCGTCGATGGCGCCACGTAATCTGCCCATCTCATGGCTTCCTACATGGGCGAAAAGGGGGTCGGCACTCGCGGTCAACTTCGCCAGATACAATAGTGCCTCTATTTCTTTTCTATCTCTATGGCGCTGTATTTCGCTTTCCGATTCCTAACTCAGCTAGTTCAAGGACAGTAGATCTACTGTCCTTGGCTAGTTTCGGCCCTTTCGGATAGAGGCTTGCGCCGCCGCTAAACGCCGCCGCCCCCGTTAATTTTGAACGCGCCGATCGCGCCGCCGCCGATTGTTATAAAATCGGCGCAAGCCGCCGCCGCCGCCGATACAAAGAACGGCGCGCCGCCGTTTCTTTTTTTCTTTATACACTTTTTTTTGGTATATTAAGCAGCTGCTTAGTTTTCATTTACGCGAAAATAACTACATTTGAACACGACGTCGAACGTCAAATTTTGGTTTTTCGATTTCGGTCGACGCAGAGTAATTGCATTTTCACTTAGCGTCAATAGATTCCAGCATTGCTATCTCTTTAAATTTAAATGTTGCTTGGTTTATCGATATGTTTTCTAAAATTGCATTATAATAATCAATGTAGGACTGGGTCTAATATTTTTTGGTTGCTAGGAGACTAAGGATCCCAGCTTTAACAACTATAACGCTACCATGTTTACGGAGGCCCACTTCATGCTTGGAAAAGGGAAGTATTCTGGATTGGAAAATCCCATAGCGGTAATAAGAACGTCCTTTCCCGCCTATTGCTTTTAGAATTACCCAGACTACCCCGGTTAAACCGGTTTTTGGTCGGACGTCAGCTTTATCTGCCATCATTCTGGCTTGATGACGTCCGACCAAAAAGTGCATGATGGGAATTTTACAAAGCCGCAGGTGGCGCCCGACTTTTCCACTCCAGTATACTTCTCTTCTCCAAGCTTCATGAACGCTCCATGGGATCTACGCCATCGGGCAGGTTACCTCTATGGCCAATCCCAGACTGATCAGAATTTTTTACTTTAAATTCAATAAATGAAACATTTGATACACTGCATTTTAGACCTATAATACGTTTATAAAATCACATCATAATACCTTAAATTATATTTAAATGGAAAATAACATATGAAAATAGCAATATGTATGTTCACCGTGCGATGATAACCTTCGGCAGCAAAAATGATATTATTCGTAACTCGGATTTATTTCTGATTGGAAGGCTCAGAGCGTCAGTGGCGTAGCCAGAATTTCGCCAAAGGGGGTCCAAGAATGTTAATATTAAGAGGGGTGTCGAGAAAGGGGTGTCAATTTAGTATAGTCAAGGTAGGCCCAGGGGGTTGACATTGAACCCTCCTTGTCTACGCCACTGCAGAGCGTTATCGTGGAGCACGACCAAAAAAATAAAAAGCCAATATCGAGCCTTCAACCGAATTTTGACCCGGCATAACTGCGAATAATTTTGGATGTCGTTTGACGTCAGGTCAGTGGCCTACCTCGGAAGGACCATGGAATAATTAATGTACTTCGCACATTAAAACATTAAAACCTTAAATCAAACGTTTTACAAATTGAGCCAGCCCCACGTGTTTTCCAGCTGCTGAGCCACATTTGTATTTTCCCTCCCCTCACCCCTTTTCCTTCTTCCCCTGTTATCATTAGTTAGTTAGTTCCTAACTCCGCCGCCACGGCACACGTTTAACAATCGCCCGAAACAAATATTCGGAAACGGGGCGTCCCTGTGCGAAGTATATTAATTAGTCCATGGAAGGACTAGTACGAGTTGGTATTTGTCCAGGCTTGCCCTTCCCGAATCTATCCGTTTGGATCATATCACCGAAAATGGGAGGGTATTTTAGGTGGTGGCGGAACAACTGCGCTGGGAGGAAATATGCTGCATTAAAATAATGCTAAAAAGCCATTGGAATAACGCGTATATTGTTAAAAAGCCATTGGAATAACGCGTATAATGTTAAAAAGCCATTGGAATAACGCGTATAATGTTAAAAAGCCATTGGAATAACGCGTATAATGCTAAAAAGCCATTGTAATAACGCGTATAATGATAAAAAGCCATTGGAATAACGCGTATAATGTTAAAAAGCCATTGGAATAACGCGTATAATGTTAAAAAGCCATTGGAATAACGCGTATAGTGTTAAAAAGCCATTGGAATAACGCGTATAATGCTAAAAGCCATTGGAATAACGCGTATAATGCTAAAAGCCATTGGGATAACGCATATAATGCTAAAAGCCATTGGAATAACGAGTATAATGATAAAGGCCATTGTAATAACGCGTATAATGATAAAAAGCCATTGGAATAACGCGTATAATGCTAAAAAGCCATTGGAATAACGCGTATAATGCTAAAATGCCATTGGAATAACGCGTATAATGCTAAAAAGCCATTGGAAAAACCCGTATAATGCTAAAAGCCATTGGAATAACTTGTATAATGCTAAAAAGCCATTGGAATAACGCGTATATTGTTAAAAAGCCATTGGAATAACGCGTATAATGTTAAAAAGCCATTGGAATAACGCGTATAATGTTAAAAAGCCATTGGAATAACGCGTATAATGCTAAAAGGCCATTGTAATAACGCGTATAATGATAAAAAGCCATTGGAATAACGCGTATAATGTTAAAAAGCCATTGGAATAACGCGTATAATGTTAAAAAGCCATTGGAATAACGCGTATAGTGTTAAAAAGCCATTGGAATAACGCGTATAATGCTAAAAGCCATTGGAATAACGCGTATAATGCTAAAAGCCATTGGAATAACGCGTATAATGCTAAAAGCCATTGGAATAACGCGTATAATGATAAAGGCCATTGGAATAACGCGTATAATGATAAAAAGCCATTGGAATAACGCGTATAATGCTAAAAAGCCATTGTAATAACGCGTATAATGCTAAAAGCCATTGGAATAACGCGTATAATGCTAAAAAGCCATTGGAATAACGCGTATAATGTTAAAAATCCATTGGAATAACGCGTATAATGTTAAAACGCCATTGGAATAACGCGTATAATGCTAAAAAGCCATAGGAATAACGCGTATAATGCTAAAATGCCATTGGAATAACGCGTATAATGCTAAAAAGCCATTGGAAAAACCCGTATAATGCTAAAAGCCATTGGAATAACGCGTATAATGCTAAAAGCCATTGGAATAACGCGTATAATGCTAAAAATCCATTGGAATAACGCGTATAATGCTAAAAGCCATTGGAATAACGCGTATAATGCTAAAAGCCATTGGAATAACGCGTATAATGCTAAAGGCCATTGGAATAACGCGTATAATGATAAAAATCCATTGGAATAACGCGTATAATGCTAAAATGCCATTGGAATAACGCGTATAATGCTAAAAAGCCATTGGAAAAACGCGTATAATGGTAAAAGCCATTGGAATAACGCGTATAATGCTAAAAGCCATTGAAATAACGCGTATAATGCTAAAAAGCCATTGAAATAACGCGTGTAATGTTAAAAATCCATTGGAATAACGCGTATAATGGTAAAAATCCATTGGAATAACGCGTATAATGTTAAAACGCCATTGGAATAACGCGTATAATGCTAAAGGCCATTGGAATAACGCGTATAATGATAAAAATCCATTGGAATAACGCGTATAATGCTAAAAGCCATTGAAATAACGCGTATAATGCTAAAAAGCCATTGGAATAACGCGTGTAATGTTAAAAATCCATTGGAATAACGCGTATAATGATAAAAATCCATTGGAATAACGCGTATAATGTTAAAAAACCATTGGAATAACGCGTATAGTGTTAAAAAGCCATTGGAATAACGCGTATAATGCTAAAAGCCATTGGAATAACGCGTATAATGCTAAAAGCCATTGGAATAACGCGTATAATGCTAAAAGCCATTGGAATAACGCGTATAATGCTAAAAAGCCATTGGAATAACGCGTATAATGTTAAAAATCCATTGGAATAACACGTATAATGTTAAAACGCCATTGGAATAACGCGTATAATGCTAAAAAGCCATTGGAATAACGCGTATAATGCTAAAATGCCATTGGAATAACGCGTATAATGCTAAAAAGCCATTGGAAAAACCCGTATAATGCTAAAAGCCATTGGAATAACGCGTATAATGCTAAAAGCCATTGGAATAACGCGTATAATGCTAAAAATCCATTGGAATAACGCGTATAATGCTAAAAGCCATTGGAATAACGCGTATAATGCTAAAATCCATTGGAATAACGCGTATAATGATAAAAATCCATTGGAATAACGCGTATAATGCTAAAATGCCATTGGAATAACGCGTATAATGCTAAAATGCCATTGGAAAAACGCGTATAATGGTAAAAGCCATTGGAATAACGCGTATAATGATAAAAGCCATTGAAATAACGCGTATAATGCTAAAAAGCCATTGGAATAACGCGTGTAATGTTAAAAATCCATTGGAATAACGCGTATAATGATAAAAATCCATTGGAATAACGCGTATAATGTTAAAAAACCATTGGAATAACGCGTATAATGTTAAAAAGGCCATTGGAATAACGCGTATAATGCTAAAAGCCATAGTAATAATGCGTATAATGCTAAAAGCCATTGGAATTTCAACCACAAAATCAGATTAAAAAAACCATTTCATTATGGTAAAAGAGAGTATAAAAAGGCTTTATTTAGCCTGATGAATATCAGATTTACATAATTAAAATGAAACCTATTTTGGTAAAACATAAATATTCAAATTACATTAACTGTAAAATAAGTAAATTCAGCAAAATCAGAATAAAATACCATTTGATTATGGTTAAGGGAATATGAGAAGGCCCGGATAAAAATCAAATTTACAATTAGGAACAGTGGCGGCGGAATAGGGGGGTACAGGGGTACATTATACCCCCCCAGATTTCACTAGGGGGGTACAATGTATGTATTTGTACCCCCCAAATTGCAGCACAGTAATACTACCAATAGTTGATTTTATAAAATGTCTTTACGCTTGCCCAACTTGTTGAAATGTTGCCCTGGAATAGTTCAGCCAATGCCTAAGAATGAGTTCATAAACTCTTTAGTGGGAGAGAAAACGGATCCACAGCTGAAGCGGGGAGGCAACATGGCCAAGGTTATTTTATAAAAAGAACTATTACTACAGATGGCCCATCTACATAACTTTCTTTTGTCCTCCCCCCCCCCGCGTTACCAAGTTAGACGCGTTTGCTTGTTTATACCCCCCCTAAAAATTAGCTTCCGCCGCCACTGATTAGGAATATAATATAATAGGAATACTGACAAAATCCCCCCAATTTAATAATAATGGGATCAAAGGTAAAAATAATGGATTTGGGTGGGGAGTAAATATATTAAAATTTAGGTACATTATTTACTAGCGAAAGTTATGTTTCTATCCGTCGGGTTGGGTTGGGTTGGGTTGGGTTAGGTTAGGTTAGGTTAGGCTAGGTTGGGTTGGGTTAGGTTGGGTTAGGTTAGGTTAGGTTAGGTTGGGTTGGGTTGGGTTAGGTTAGGTTAGGTTGGGTTGGGTTGGGTTGGGTTGGGTTGGGTTCGGTTCAAAAGCAATCTACTGTGTACCTACCCTGGTATATATATAAACGAAGGTTATATTTTCCATCGATGAGCTTTTTCGTCATAATGACGTCGTAAGTTGCTGAACGCTTTTATTCAGTCATCGGTGTTTTTTAAAATAGCGTAGAATTAATAGTAGTTTTAAGTCATAATGACGTCAGTCATCGGAAAAACCGACTATCTCTTTCGGTGATTTCGGTGTCTCACAGATGACTATCGTGACGTCAATACCCGAACACCGGTGTCAGCGGTGACTCAGCGGACTCACCGGTGAGCGTTTCTGAACGCAGCCCTAATATTGATGGTTTTTAAAATTCATTTTATGCGTGAAAATACGACGCCATGTTTGGGTATTAAAGCAGGTAAATAAGCCTGCTATAACTCACTGTAAAGTACTGTTACGCGCAAAAACATAATTTAGAAATCGGCCAATTCCGCCAATCTATCGGAAACCAGATATTTCGGCTTAGCGGTAGTCTCGCGTATTTTAGACACGAGAGGGCTCTGTGCTGAGAAAACATTTTGATTACGCGATAACTATGAAATCAGTTTGGTTTTAAATCTCGTTAATTGTCATACTTATTGTTATTAAGTTTTTTATGGTGAAATCAAATAAAAGTTAGTAAAATCACCTAAAATCAATATGAAATCAGAGAAATCACCGAGAATCAATATGAAATCACCGAGCAGTGGCGTAGCCAGAAGTTCCTCAAGGGGGGGGTCGAAGTATGTGAATGTTAAGAGAGGGGTCGAGAAGGGGGTGGAAATTTAGTACAGTCAAAGGTAGACCCAAGGGGGGGGTTTGGACACGGAACCCCCCCCCCTTGTCTACGCCACTGTCGCCGAGAATCAGTAAAATTACCGAGAATCACTAGGTAATCAGTGAAATCACCTGAAATCTGAAATCCAGTGTACAACATCTTCTTTAGTGGTTAGCCCCTCGATTAAAATTGTATTTTAGACTAAATTGGATATATATTCATATATTTTCTCGTTAAAGTGAGATAATACAAATACGGCCAAAGGTGAATTAATACGTTTTCACTCCAAAACATTTTTTAAGCTAATCTTATCTCGGCCGTAACATGTGTAAATTAAAAAAAGCAATGTAATATTCACGTAATTTTAGACACCTCAGGGAATTGAAAGCCTCAAACACCGGAAAGCAAAGTTTTAAGAAGTTTAAAATCACATTGCTTTTTAGTTCCTGCCAATTTCTCAAAATATTGATATTTACATTTATAAATATTAAAATTTCTTTTATCTATAGAAAACGCTTAACTAATTATTTTATAAAAAAGAAAAGACACGCATAGATTTACTTTTAACAATTTATATTAGGTCTTTTACAACCTAATAAATTGTTAAAAGTAAATCCAGGCATGTCTCTTTTTATAAAATAATTAGTTATATTTACATTTAGTTTTTGTCAAAACAAAATGGCACCTTTGGCAAAATATTTCTATTTATATTTAGTTCTTTCCCAAAAATCCGGCATATTTTGGGCGTTTGATTTTTTCCTTTAATAGATTTAGTACAGTCTAAACATTTCGACTATTTGGTTTCCGCCATCACTCGTATGGTATCCAAAATATCTATGGATGTATTTGTTTAGTCGAATTGACGATGTTAGTAGACGAGAGAAATACGTGCAATTTGGAAATTTTCAAACAAATTTAAAAAAATACTAAAAAAAAATCGAAATAATTTAAAATCTAGAAAAATCGAGCACTGAAAAATGGTCTTGACTAACTTTATTCAAATCTGAGTTTTATTTTTCATTTTAGAAATATAATAATATTAGTGAATGATGTCATCTTTAGAATACAAAACTATTATTTTCGGCGATCTAGTCCACAATTTTCGTTTAATGATGGTTAGAAAATAGAAATTTTTATTTAAAACATTATGTAATACGTGGAATTCGGTGACATAAGTATGCTGAGTAGTATCCTAGCCTCGCTGCCTAGTCGCATTATACGCGTTATTCCAATGGCTTTTAGCATTATACGCGTTATTCCGATGGCATTTTAACATTATACGCGTTATTCCAATGGCTTTTTAACATTATACGCGTTATTCCAATGGCTTTTAGCATTATACGCGTTATTCCAATGGCTTTTAGCATTATACGCGTTATTCCAATGGCTTTTTAACATTATACACGTTATTCCAATGGCTTTTTAACATTATACGCGTTATTCCAATGGCCTTTTAACATTATACGCGTTATTCCAATGGCCTTTTAACATTATACGCGTTATTCCAATGGCTTTTAGCATTATACGCGTTATTCCAATGGCACGCGTTATTCCAATGGCTTTTTAACATTATACGCGTTATTACAATGGCTTTTTAGCATTATACGCGTTATTCCAATGGCTTTTAGCATTATACGCGTTATTCCAATGGCTTTTTAGCATTATACGCGTTATTCCAATGGCATTTTAACATTATACGCGGTATTCCAATGGCTTTTTAGCATTATTTTAATGCAGATTGTTTCTTCCCAGCGCAGTTGTTCCGCCACCATCTAAAATACTCTCCCATTTTTGGTGATATGATCCAAACGGATAGATTCGGGCAAATGGGCGTTCGGGGAAATGGGCTTTCGGGGAAATGGGTGGACGCCGTACGGGTTTTTAAAGTGTCGCTACCATTGAGTTGGGAATATTAATCTAGAGATCCAATCAAATCTGCTCCCCGCGAAACAAGTTTTTGAAAAATACGAATGTGCCATCTGCTCTAAAATGACGAGCAAACGTTATCATATGACCCGTGGCGCCATCCATTATTTTGAAGAAAAAAAATCTTTTTGCTTGAAAACGCGTCTTATTTGAACGAACCATTGAGAGATAGACGACGCCACGGGTAGAATGATAACGTTTTCTCATCATTTGGGATGCCGATGGGAGCAGACGACAGTATTCTTATTTTTAAAAACTTGTTTCGCGAAATACTGAAATCCGACGTTTTGATTGGACCTCTAGATTAATATTCCCAACTCAATGGTCGCTACAAGAAATAGCTCTAAAATTTATACAAACGCCGGCGTACGCCGCCGCCGTCGGTTATTTTGGCCATGCCGAAGACGCCGCCGCCGTTGGCCTAAACGCCGGTGTAAGCCGCCGCCGCCGCCGCCGATATATTTTGGGTCAAACGCCGCCGCCGACCCTTATCAGATCGGCGCAGGCCTTTACTTTCGGAGCTAGGGACTCAATTGGTTTCAAACAGGCCAGAAGGCTAGTGTAGCAGTAGCAGTGTTACTCGTTGGGAATGATGCTTCAAGCTGGAAGACAATGCTTACTTTACAATAAATATTCCAAAATTAAATTTTTATGTGAAAAATATCATTCAAAGTCTGGGGTTTTTGGTTATAAACCTTATAAAAGACCAGACAATCACTATGGTAATTTAACCAAATGAGAAAATGTTGTATGTTGTTTATTAAATTATCTCCTTCTTCCCAAAGTGTCCAATAAGGATTTGCTGAATAGAATAGAAAACTGTAATGTTTATAATATAATTAAAGCATACCGTGAACATGGTCATAAAATTGCCAAAATTGACCCTCTTGGCCTGCGTAAACTTAGGTAAGCGCTTACTTTATTTAATAAGAGCCTTATTCATTATTAGTTTCTTATTTACAGACGTGTACCTGAACTAGAAATATCCCAATATGGTTTTGATTCATCAAATTTGTCAAATTCTGTTACTATAAATGGCTTGTTAAATGGTCTGGAGTTCGATGCTCCTTACAAAATAGAAGAAATAGTACAGTTCCTTAATGATACGTATTGCGAACATGCCAGTGTCGAGTTTATGCACTTGCCTGTAGGTGCTTCAAGAAATATCTATATTTGCATTGAAATTTAATAGGTTATTTTAAGGATTTGGAAGAAAGAGAATGGTTAGCTGAAGAATTTGAATTGCTTAAGAATGATCCATTGACAGATGCTACCAAAAGAACCATACTTTCTGATTTAATCAAATCACAAGTCTTTGAAAAGTTTTTGCAAACCAAATTTCCAACAGTAAAACGTTATAGTGGTGAAGGAGCGGATAGCATGATCACATTTTTCACTTCACTGTTTCAATCAGCTGCTCCAGATTGTAAGAACAATTTAATCTCTAATTTTTTATTTAAACAAGTGTGTGTTTTTATCATCATCATCAAATTATAGATGGAATTAGCAACATCGTCATTGGTATGCCACACCGTGGACGCCTTACCTTGATGACAGTTCTTCTAAAATTTCCACCTGTAGCTGTTTTCCAGAAAGTATGTTTCTTATACACATTTTGTGTTTAAACATATGCCTAATTTTCATTACTTTTACCTTTACAGATGAAGGGTTTCTCTGAATTTCCTCCAGGATCAGTCGGAACTGGAGATGTTCTTTCACATTTGTGTAATATAAAGTTTTAAATTTTTAATATATGTTTTCAAGTATTAGTAATATTTTTTCTATATAGTTACTTCCGTAAATTTGTCAAATGACCTTCATGTTATGCTGTTGCCCAATCCTTCTCATTTGGAAGTAATTGCTAAATTTTAGTACATTAAGTTTATAAGTGATCGGGCTGAGGGTGGCAAAGAAATGTCGAGGCTTTAAAATTCTTCTTATGATTTTCGGCTCCATTCATTCTCCTTCTGTTAAATTTTTCGATTTGCCATTTTTTCCCCTGCGAGTCCTGTTTTTTGAAATTCGAGTTGAGTCTCGAGTCTTAGAAACTTGGACTCGCGAGTCCTCGAGTCCAAATATTAAGGACTTGATCGAGTCCTCGAGTCCTAAAGAATTAGGTTTAAAGCTTTCGAGTCCAATACGAGTCCGGAATGTTTTTAACGAGTCCAATTCGAGTCCTAATTTTTATAGAGTTCAATTCGAGTCCTAAGTTATCGTGGCCAATTCGTCTGAAATTTATTTGCCGCTGTTTAAATAATCTTGCCCAATAATAATGGACTCGCTGAGTAATAATGGACTCGCCGAGTAATATTAGACTCGCCGGGTAATTTTCAAATTATCTATTTACTCGAGTCCGCTTCGAGTAATTATGTACCCTTTTCGTGGGAATCGGGTACCCGTGCGAGTAATAAAATTACGTATTCCGAGTCCGAGTACTCGGACTCGGACTCGATAATGAGTACTCGCAATTTTCGAGTACTCGCACACCACTAGTTAATTTTCAGTTTATTGCACCTCTATAATAGCATGATTTGCCTTTTTTTTTCATTGCTCTCTTACCTCCCCTTTATATGCCACCTTGTGCCCAACAGCGTTTGTTGCCCTTAAAAATTATTTTTTTAAAGGCTATCTGTCCAGTTACTGTTGGAAAAGCTCGTGGTCGTATGCAATCTTTGAAAGTTGGAGATTATTCCCTTCCTGATTCTAAATCAGACGTAACTTCTCCCGTCTTACCAATTCAAGTTCATGGAGATGCTGCAATGGCTGCGCAGGTAAAAAACGAAAAGCAATATATCACGAGCGTTGTCTGTAGTAGTTTTTATTCATTTTGTTAAGTATTTGTTTGTGCCAAAGCTATTGTAAAGTGGAGTGAAAGGTAGTCAGATAATTTAAGATAATAGTTTCAAAGAATTTCTTAATATTTTACTTATATTTTCAGGGCGTTGTTATGGAAACTTTGGCTATGTCAAATGTACCTCACTATCGGATTGGAGGCTCCGTTCATTTGGTTGTTAATAATCAACTTGGATTCACAACTCCAGCTCATAGGGGCAGTTCTTCTTTGTATTGCAGCGATTTGATGAAAATGATTGGTGTACCTATTTTCCACGTTAATGGTGACTTTCCAGAGGTCTGTTTTCTATAATTAGTGGTTAATTTTAGAAAATTTCAATGATATTTGATTTTGTATTAATATAGGATGTTGCCAAAATAGTGCAGTTAGCTTTAAAGTACCGTTGTCAGTTTAATAAAGATGTACTAGTCGATATGGTTTGCTTTCGCCTTCATGGACATAATGAAATTGACGATCCAACTTACACAAATCCGGCAATGTACTCAAGCATCCATAGCCGTCCTCATTCGTGTCCAGACATGTACGCAAACAAGTTAATTGTAATTATAATTCTTATGTTTCATTTGTACATTTATTCTTTGTGTTTAAAGAAAATATTTTAATAGGAAGAGGGAATATGGTCAAGTAACGAACTTAGAGACCTTATTAAATCACAAACAGATATGCTTAATAGTCATTATAAAGAAATTGGTTCTTATCAACCACAGGTATTCAAATATATTACTTTAAAAAAAATGTGCCAAATTCTTGTAATTTGCAACAAATTCTAGCCTTCTAAACTCCTGGCAAGGTGGCAAGGAACAGAAAGTCCTCCAACGTCGATCACCAAATGGGAAACTGGCTTACCCTCTGATCTCCTTCGTTATATAGGGGCTAAATCAGTGGAAATTCCGGATAACTTTGTACAATTATTGTCATTCATTTATTTTTATATTCTTTTTGTAACTAATATATGGTAATTTAAACAGAAACTTCATCAAAATTTGCATAGGGTATTAGTAGCAGAACGACCCAAAAGGCTGTCTGAAGGGATAAGAATTGATTGGGCCACTGCTGAGACTTTGGCAATTGGTTCCTTACTCTATCAAGGATTTAATGTTCGTATCAGTGGTCAGGATGTAGGAAGGGGAACGTTTTCACACAGACACTGGTAAAGAAGCAAAACCAATTAAATATTAAGTTTTTGTTATTTAATTAATGCATAACCTGTTCAATTAAAGGATGCTGGTAGACCAGGAAACGGATGACATTATCATTCCTCTGAATAATTTGTTGGATAATCAAAAGGGATTTTTAGAGGTTGGTTAATTATGTAATGAACATCTTCAATTCATTGATGATTTTCTATATAGGTTGCAAATTCCATTTTATCCGAAGAAGCCGTGTTGGGTTTTGAATATGGTATGAGTATCGAGAGTCCAAATAATCTGATAATTTGGGAGGCCCAGTTTGGGGATTTCTTCAATGGCGCCCAAATTATATTGGATAATTTTATAAGCAGTGGAGAGAGTTGAGTTTTCATTTTGTTGCGTAATTACATACGTAACATAATCACTCATAATTTAATGAAGCCTTGTTCACGGGATAACTCCTGGACGAAAACCGAAGTTGGTGAAGTGAATTTTGAAAATGTAAAGAATTCTTAGCACATATCTAGATAATAATCAGCTAGGCACCACTTTAGGCCCAAGTCATCTAACGACTTTATGTGCTAAAATCAGATGACCTGGTTACAATGAGTAGGAGGATGGTGGCAAGCCTAGTGATCACAAGATTTTGTTCCCTAGTTACCTTTTCAAAAACACAGGGACTATAAGAATTTCCCATTCATAGTCTGTGTGAAACAAGGTCTCGTTGAATTTTTTTATAGAGGCATATTTAGAAGTGACTTATGTTACATATGGTATTTGACTACTATTTATTTGTAAAGAGTGTTAGGTAGTAATTCTATTTTCTATTACAGCTAAATGGTTATATCAAAGTGGTATAGTAATTTTATTACCCCATGGAATGGATGGAGCTGGTCCTGAACATTCTTCGTCCCATTTTGAAAGATTTTTACAAGTTAGGGATAACATTTCAGAAAAAAAGTTGAAAAACTCAAGGGAATGAACATCTAAGTTGTGCTATCTTCCGTTAGATGTGTGATAGTCGTGAAGACGGAATCGATGGTGATGATAGAAATTGGAAAGTCGTAAATCCAACTACACCAGCGCAGTATTTTCATTTGCTAAGGAGGCAGATGCTACAAACCTTCAGAAAGCCATTAGTGGTAGTTGCTCCCAAAATTATACTGCGTTTGCCAGCTGCGTCTTCAACTTTAGAAGATTTTGGGCCCAAGAATACCTTCTCTCCTATAATCGGTGATCCACTTTCAGCTACCAATGTTGATAAAGTCGAGACTGTTATATTTTGCAGCGGAAAACATTTCTACGAGTTACATAAAGAACGAGAAGCCAGAGGAAGAGCGAATGACACAGCTTTAATTAGAATAGAGGTAATTCTTATTTTTATTTAGAATAGAGGTAATTCTTATTACCTATTAAAGAAAACGTTTTTCATATTTTAGGCTTTATGCCCTTTTCCCGCTGGGGAGCTATCCCAAGAATTGCAAAAATATAAAAATGTTAAAAGTAAGAAGAAATAAATTTAAAAAAATTTTATTCTTTATACAAAAGATTTTTATATAGAATATATTTGGAGTCAAGAAGAACATCGTAACATGGGAGCTTGGACATTCCTTAGACCTAGATTTGATAATTTACTACATTGCAAGGTTTGTATTTAATTGAATTATGTAAAATTTGCCCATTTCAACATTAATTTCTTTTAATAGTTGAAATATGCAGGCAGAAAAGAGCTTGCTACAGCGGCAGTTGGAATTGGGGTTTTACACCAAAAGGAAGTTAAAGAAATCATGGATGAAACTTTTAGCATCTAATTAGTGTTTTTGTATTACATAAATATTTTTTGGGTTTTTTAAACATTTTTGAAAAGAAAGATGTTATGAGCTTTATACAGTGAAAGTTGTGCCAAAATATGTACAAATATTAAATTTTTGAAATTGTTATATATTTTTGGATATGGAATAAATTTATAATTTATCTTTGGTTCCCATGTTTGTGTATTAAGTAGCAGACAATAGTTCAATTTACTAATAAGACTATTCTACTATACCAAAATAATTGAGAGCACTGTAGGTGTATCTTGGAAGAAAAACGTATGTTGTATAGGCTGACATGGCTAGGAACGTTACCAACACAGTATCTAATGAGAAATGGTTAATTAATTGAGTGCTAAGCCTTAAAGGCGGCTAGAGCTTACTAAATAATCGTTTTTCCCAAGGTTCCAGCATATAAAGCGCCGTTTCAAGTTCATAAGTGAAATATAGAAATTTCACTTTGTCGACTGCATTCTTAATAAAATTCATAATTTAAAATTTAACTTAAAATGAATTAGACTGAAGAGTGGATGATATCAAGGTTTGTAGAGAAATGCACTATAGAGGTTGGCTCTTGTCAGAGTGTCGGAAAACGAAATTTCAAGCAGCTGGGTTAGAAGGGGGGGAAGACAGTGGCGATGGAGAAAGAAAACGAAACAAGACGCCGCGTCACTCGCGTCTAACCACTGCCTTCTATAATATTATAGTAGGCAGTGGTCTAACAGTCTCGGTTAGCTAAATTGGATGAGGGACGAGGGGCTTTTTACAGATGGAATTAATTTCTAGGTAAGCTTTTAATATACAATAATTATGTTGAAAAGCACGTCGTTATCCTCTTTTTTTTATTTAATATGCATGTAGGCTTTTTCTTGAAATTATTTCTGCTGGCTGCGCCGCTGTCCTGCTGAGCCTCCTGCAGTGGCAGGCTGCATGCCTGCATCTCACTTTCTAGGCCTTGGTTGATTAAGAGCGGGCTAAAAACATTTTTCAAAAGTTTTTAAACTTGTTGAAATTTTAAATGAGGGTAGTCAAGGTACTGTAAAGCTCTACAATCCATGTTTTCAATTGTTTAGCTAACTATTTATTATTTTTTTTATAGCTATGGCTCCACATAAATGCGCTGTAATTGACTGTAAAAATTATTTCACATCAAATTCGCAAGTATCATCGCATAGATTCCCTTCAAATGGAAATATAAGAGCTCTCTGGTTAGCAAGATGTGAGGGAAGTTATGCTAAAAAGAGTATCAATCCAAAATATGCTAGAATATGTTCGGAACATTTTTCCCCTGAAAATTTTGAAACGGATCTCAGGGAAGATCTCTTAAATCAAAAAAATCGAAAGAAGTTAAAAAATAACGCTATTCCTGATTTAAAACTCCCGTCCATTGCAATAACTCAAACAGTGAGAGAGTCAAGAAGTAAACCTGTGATAAATTTGCCAATGACCTCCAAAAATGGCACGAAAACAATGCCAGAAGTCCCTGATGGGATTGAAAAACTTTCCGGATGCCATGCAATGCCACATACCCCCAATTCTAGGCCAAGCATTTTAAAAGCAACTGAAACGTCCAAAGCTGCAATAAACTTTCCAGACACATTTGAATCATTAACCACTTTCCAAAACACTGCGGAACCGCCAAACGCTGTGATTAACGTCTCAAGAAGAGGGTGGAATGGAGTATCTCGCAGGATGGGTAGCCAAAAAGTTCTACAAAAAATACCCAAATTTGAATTTAAAATCAAATCGTAATGAACATGATTACAGTGTGCCTTCCTGGGTGGAACACCTTAGTTACGATGGTATTATTGTTCCATCTCTATCCTTCTTGAAGGATTTGAAAATAGTCGAATTAGAGTTTTCAGAATTTCACAAAGTTAAATCTTCTAAAGACATAACTCTAAATAAAGAAATGGGAGTTACCAAAAATTTAGCAACGATAATTTCTGGAAAACTTTTAAACTACCCAAAAGAAATTATATTATCGTATGTGAAAATGAGAACCATAATACGGATGAAATATTTGAATTAAGTTTATTTCTGACGCGCAAAACAGAAGACAAGCCAAAAAAATTACAAAGTACATTAAAAGCAAAAACCCTTAAGTTCCCCTGATATATTTTCATAGTCGAAAATAGTATGAAAATTGTTTTACAAGAACTAAGGTGATAAATAGTTTTAACCATTACGTTCCTTTTAAACTAATAAGAAATAAGCTCTCCTGATGTATTAACATAGTTTATATATATGTTAAACTACCTCACTGTGATTACCATTGTTTTACAAGAACTAAGGTGATAAATGGTTTTAACTATTACGTTCCTATTAAACTAATAAAAAAAATAGCTCTACTGATGTATTAAACTACCTCACTGTGATTACCATTGTTTTATAAGAAATAAAGTGATAAATGGTTTTAACTATTACGTTCCTATTAAACTAATAAAAAATTTGCTCTCCTGATGTATTAATTAACTTAGTTTATATATATGTTAAACTACCTCACTGTGATTGCCATTGCTTTACAAGAACTAAAGTGATAAACTGTTTTGTTTTTAATTTCTTTTTAAAATAATTGAAAGTATTACTTTAATTTCAATCTACCTCTCTCTGAAAAACACTTTTTAAAAGGACTAGTTAACAAATAAAGTTTTTACCTTTTATAAACATGTGGATTATTTATTATCACTTTATTACAACTAAGTGATATTTTTTTCGAAAGCAATAAAAACCTTGCTGTTAAAAAAAACTGTAAAACGTCCCTATTTTCAGCTACCAGCTGATCGCATTAAAAAGACACACATAGATAGTGACAAACGTAAGTACCCCCGTAACTCGCTCCTTTTGAAATCTAACCAGTGACGTCACTGGTGAGATAGACTGATACCGTCTCCTGCGCCGTTTCGACTTTCTCTCGAAAAACCAGTTCCAGAGATGCGCCCCCGTTGGGATGATATGATGAAAACGACGGATGCCCAGTCTATGCAAACGCCTAGCTAATATAAAAGAAACGACCCTGACCTTTAACCCATTGTCGCATTCATGAGATGACGCAATAAAGTCTAGAAAAAGCCGAAATGTTTTGTTGAGGTTGAGGAATTTCGCTGTTGAATGCGTAGCTTTTTTGTGTAATTAATGTTTGAAATACTTCCATCAACACGTAAAGTACTAGTATTTTAGAAAATAAGCTAGAAACCGATATTATATTTATTGACGTAATCTTGTAAGTAAAAAAATATTTAAATATATTCTGTTTGCGGGACTTGGTCTGAAATAAACGGATTTTTTCATACCAGCTTCTCATCTTGAGCGCCCTCTGGGAATGATGTGGGTTAGTTTTAATTTTGAGGGAAATATAAATAGTTATTTTATTTAGAAGATTATCCATTATCTAGGCTTTCATTTGGACTTTAGAGTCTTAACAATCGTACCAAGATTAAGTTATCTTTAGTTTTGACATACATCAGGAACTTTGCAACTATTTATAAATATAACTTGTTTAAGCACTTTTGTAACTCTTATTTTTGAATTCAATTAATGGAAAACTTAAAAAAATTTAAATTAGTAAGGGTTTATTTAACTAAAAATTTCCTATGTGAATGGTTAATGTTTTGAGAAAATTAACTGATGGCCTTGCATTTGCGAAAACGAAATTAATTTTCTCAAAAATGTAACCTACAATAATAATACCTTTTTTGCAGGATATTTCAAACCTTTAATGCTTATCCTTTAAACATAATCCTATTGTTATATGTGAGTCACATAATTATTAAACATGGGCTATCTTATTTTGTTCCGTTGAACGGGATGGCTTTGGCCGCAAGCTCTTTCAATCTATTTTGGTACTGGCAATGCTCTTATAATATAGAAGAGCAATAAAATAGAAGCCTTATGGAAATATCAAATTCTTGCTCAAGTCTATTCGTCTCTCTGTTTCTTAGACTTCGGTAGGATTTTTATTCTATTATAAGTGCTTTCCTTTATTTTTTTATCATTAATTCATTGATAATTCCCCTGTTTGATTTATTTATTTAAATTCTTATCAGTCCATCTGTTTGCTTTTGATTTCAAACCTTACTCCTTATAATAATTTAAACTAACATTGTTGGATCGTTAATCCCGAGCACTTAGCAGCTTTGTGTTTCCTTATATGGTTTTGTTCGTGCTCTTTTTCTCATTTTACTTCAAATCTTACTGTTCTTGTCAAACCCTACCCCATTCGAAATATCAATAAAATTGAAGAATGCTGTGGTCAGTGCATTCGGTAAAACTGCACGAGTTGTTCTTGTACTGGCACCCTACATGGTATGGCCCTTCAACCAAACAGTCATTGACCAATTGGATTGTTCATCGCTCCACCAAACAGTCCATTCTGGTACATAATCAACGAAAGATACTCGTAACTCTTTCGGAATCGCAACTGCCACCTGGCAAGCGACAGATAACCCAAAAATTACCTGGGAATACTCTGTTAAGCACAGCAGCCAGCGAAGCTACCCTAACACAGCCAAGCCATTCTCTTTCTCAGACTCAGTTCCCACAACTGGACATGAAAGATGCTTCAAATGTTTTAAATCAAGACGATGAGTTTCAGTCTAAAAAGAGACAGCCAGTTGAAGTTAGATCAGTCTTTGGTCACCCTGATGTGTACAAGAAATTTAAAATGGAAGACAGTGATCTTGACTCCAAATTGTCATTGTCTGCCTTTGAAGTTCAAAGAATAATGCAGCTGTCTGATCCAAATATTAACGAAATCAATGCCGCTTCTACTAGTAGTATGCCTGGAATCCCAAATCCTAGTCAAGACAATTCTGGTTTGATTGACCGAAACGTTTATTGTTTGGAGAAGAAAACAGGTATTTACATGGAAAAACAAAAATTCTTTGTTTCTAAAACGTAATTATTTAACTATTTCATTATAGAATTCATCGCTAAAAAGGTTGAAGCTATTAGAATTTGGGATTTGACCCCTGTTGGTGAAAAGATTGAGAACAAACTTGGCACAAACTCTAATTCACAAAACAAATTGGATTTCAAGCTTATGACGTACAATATTTTGGCTCAGGACTTGTTGGAAATGAACAGCTACTTATACCACCATTGCGATGGTAGAGTTTTAAATTGGTCGTACAGATGCAACAATCTTTTGAGGGAGATCATTGAATCTGATAGTGATGTAAGTTTTTAACCTTACACGTAATATTTAAATTCAATATCGTTTCTTAATAGAAAAATGTAATCCATAGATTCTGTGTTTCCAAGAGATGCAATGCAATCATTATGAACAATATTTCAAACCTGAAATGTCCAAATTAGGTTATGATAGCGTGTATAAAAAGAGAACTGGTGATAAAAATGACGGATGCGCTATCTTTTATCGCAAATCAGCATTTTCTCTAGAATTTCAGAAAGCTGTTGAATTTCACCAACCCAGCGTCAATCTTCTTGACCGTGACAATATCGCCTTGATTGCTGTATTTAGACCAGTATTGAAAAATGGAGAAATATGTAACAAAGAGGAAGACCTTAAACTTTGCGTGGCTACAACTCATTTGTTATTTAATCCGAGGTAACATATTTTCTGTGATAAATTAACAAATATAGATTTGTTAGTAATTTTTTTATCTTTTTACATTCGCAGGCGAGGTGACATAAAGCTAGCTCAGCTACAAATGTTATTAGCTGAACTAGATAAATTAGCTTTCCAGAAAATTTCTCCGACTACCGGAAAACCAGTCTACCATCCAGTAATTTTGTGCGGAGATATGAACAGCAAGCCTTACTCTCCAGTATACAAATTTCTCACTCGGGGACGACTTAATTACTATGGACTTCAAATCGGAGATATTTCCGGTCAACACGAAGGAGTTAGTAAAGGCAGAAAATTAAGATCAAACGAAATTGAACTATCAAATCTGGGTATCACCACCGATTGCCAATATCAAGGATTGCAAGAGCTCAGGTCAAATCAAACTGAAAATAAACAAGAGGAAATAATAATAAGGTATCAATATTCTTTAAATTTGTTATAATTTCTTTTATTTAACTTTTATTTAATTACTATTTTTAAATACAGTGACCAGCGAACGACTGAGACACAAAACCCAAATAAAGAAAGTGAGGCTCAATTAAATCATTCTTTCCTCCTTGAATCCGCATACGACCATAATGACCGTAATGACCATAATGGAATGCCTTACATCACGACTCATCATTTGAAAGCTTGCTGCACCGTTGATTACATTTTTTACTCTCATGCAAAGAAATCCTCCACCCCTAAATCTCCCAAGCACAAAAAAGACTCAAATTTAAGTCCTAAACGCCCCAGTAGTTGCAGTAAGGACCCCTTGACCCTGTTAGGAACTTATCGTCTACTGTCATATTTTGATGCGGATGCAGTGGGCGGTCTTCCCAATGCCTCGCAATCATCGGATCATATTTCTTTAATTGCTAAATTTCAATTGAGATTGCCTAGTAGATAAATTATTCATTTTCTTCTTTCTGAAACTTGCAGAATGTTAATATCTTTTAGAAATGAGTAAATTATTGGTAATTAACTAATTACACAAGTTTTGTTTATGTACAGTACATGTATTTAACATAGTTTGTGGTTTTTAAAAGAAACGTTGTTTTTATTTTTCCAGTAGATAAAAGACCAAAACATAGTGGTACATTGAGAGTTTTATTTTAGTTAAAAAGAATTATTCTCTGGACTCAATAACTATTATAAATGGAAAAAAAATTAGCTGGGAGTATAAAATCGCCTATTTTTCTCATTTTTATTAGTCCAAATGAATATAATGTTTGAAAAAATTTAATAAAACTATTTTAAAGAGTTATTTTAAAGCCTAATTATTTCCCATTGATGGCGTATCATATAGAAGAGGAATAGCAACTCTAGCTTTAAATATAAAATGATCTCTAGATTCTAAAGCTTGGGGTTAAGAGGGTTATTTCCAATTAATATATATAGGTATCTCAATTAGTGAGGGTTAAGTTATAAAATTATTGAAAGCTAATAGGACTAAAGTTTTCTAGACGATAGAGCTGCTATTCCTCTTCTATATTTTCTATGGCGGTACTTTGATGAAAGAGTTGAAATGCCACTCCCCCCTGGTGCCCTTTATTATTTGATAACTTCCCGGGGAAACGATGGGGGGGGGGAGGGAAGTCGCTACTTGTTGATCTCCGGTGGGGGGTAGAGTGGGTAAAACGAGTTCGCGTCGTGTGCTTGGCAGCCTGTAAAATGCTTAAAAGATTGAGGTATTGTTTTGAAGCTCTTCAGTTAATTAAATGACTGCTAATAATGTACGTGTTCCGATAGGCTTCTCCTCAGGCGAGTTTATAGTGAATGAAGATATTTTAATTAGATTTTTAACAAAGAAGAAGATGCGTTTCGTAAATACTCTTCGACTTAACTTTTAGACCATACGTGCTAAGACTTGGTTACTTATTTTGTGTCAAAACTTGAAAGTTCAAAGTACTGGCTGGTGAGTAGTTTTATGTACTTTTATGAAGTGATATTGAAGTTCATGGAATGTAAATCTATTTCGATAACGTATTTCCTCGATGGTTTGCGATAAAAGATATTTGCGAGTGTAATTTTCAACTTGGAAAGTTTTGGAGCGGTAGTTTACAGCATATAAAACATATTTGGGTATGGTTTTAGTATCTGTGGGTGTCATATCTGGGTGGGGCGCTCTGTAGGTAAACCAATTCAGCTATGATCAATTAATCAATATTCTTATTTATAACGATCATTTTGATACCTTTACATTGGCTATATTTAATATTACATCAAAATTAAAAATTAGGCCTACTACTTCATATTTCAATATTTAAACGACGATTTCATTGAATCTGCTTATTTTTTAGGGAAAGGATGAACTATGTATTTTCAAACTTTTTTTTTATAATAAATGATCAAAGAGTTCCCTTACTCTAAAATGGTTGTTATACCGAGAAGTGTTTTTATAATTTGAACTAATTAATACAGTACGTTTCAGTGCCAAGGTATTTGCCTAGCTTATACCATAAGTAACATAACAAAAATAAGTATGTCAATAGGCGCTTCAATGAAATTGCCAATAAGTAACATCAGAAGTAAATGAACCGAAGTCTTCAGACTGCTATATTCCCCATGTTGAAGGCTTTTTCTTATAAAGTTACATTTGGACCTCGAATTTGAAATTTTGTGCGCTCCTAGGCCGAAAAAAAAACGTTTTTTGTTTTTATGAAACCATTTTTTATACACATAAATAGCTATACCCACAATTCCCAAGTGCAATTTATCGCGTCAAAAGACCGGGATGGAAATTAGCTTTTATTTGACTAGATTTTCTCATTTTCATAAGGAAAACGCCCTCCGATTCTGAGCGCTATTTCAATAACTTCGGTGCATTTACTGCTGGTAATATTTTCGAGAGCCCTGACCTGCAAGTTACCGTTTACATTGTGCTTGTTGAAATAATGAAAACTTTTCACCTATAAATAGGACGTCGTGTTTTGCTAAGCCTTAATATGTCAAAAAGAAGCTACCTGGTTAAAAAAAAAACACTTGTTGCATACCATACAAATATTCCATTATTTCAACAAGCACTATATAAACGGTAACTTGCAGGTCCTGGCTCTCTGAAATATTACTTCTTGGCAATTTCTTTGAAGATGTTTTATTGAAGCGTCCTTGAGGGAAAATGATTACCAAACTGATTTTCAGAGATATTACTCAATCTAGGTTAATTCTCAGCAATAGAGTAATATCGGCGTGACGTATGTCGACGTCACCCATGCTTTTTCCTATAGATAAAAAACTGCCTTCAAAATGGCGGCCATAGCCCAAAACAACAGAGCGATACTACTCTATAGGGAGTTGGCAGCGTGAGGCAGGTAATACGTCACCCATGCTTTTTACAATTGGAAAAGAAAACCATACTAGCATGGCGGCCATAGCCGAAATAAAGTCGAGGTTGGGGATGGGAAGCTATTGGTATGTAGTATGAAAATGACCTAGTTTATGTCATGTTCTCAAATGACAAGACTGCTTAGGCATTGTTTTTTACCTTACAAGTTACAAAAAAACCACTGCACTCTGCAGCCGAGACGACCGTTCTAAAACTAAAACTAAAACTAAAAAAAAACGAAACCCCGTGAGCGACGCATTTTGAAGGTCATTCCATTATCACCCACGAAAAAAGGGAGGAAACGATTTTTTTTTAGTAGGGTGCAACCGTCCATAACCAAAAACCTTAACCCCGAAAAATGGTCAACTCCGACCATATAGTGCTTTTCTTTTACGAACCTTGAACTCCGACCTAATTTTTGATCGTCGGGGTCCCTACGCTACCTTTAAAAGCCGATAACATGTTTTTCAGTTCCAAATTAGTCCAAGTCGGGCAAGAATGTTAGTATCGAAAAATTTGCATTAAAACAATAGAAATTGTCATGCTTATTATTTTTATGTTATGCTATGCTTAGACTAATTAATTAATACAGGGACGTCTCGATGTCAGTGAATTTCTTCATCAAACGCGTAAATCTCTTATTCCTATCTCTAGCGGCGCAAAAAAGCGTAACTATTTGCATAATGGCCATGTCGATATCAACGAATTTCGCATTTCCCTATCTTTAAGTAGTCCGTGTCATAACATAAGATGGTAAATATCCCTGGGTTTTTTCCATCGGGTGAGATTTTTACTTTAGTATACTATTTCCATATTTGTATTAGACGATATAGCAAAACTAAGAGAAATTAGAAATGCCTTATGTCTAGCCCTGCTAAATAAAGAATATTTTCATAGTTCGGCCAAAACTAAAAAAGCAGAAAAGCTTATAAAAGTGTACAGATACTGCAAAGCTAAACCAAAGGACTGGTAGAAGTATCAAGTTTCAAGTTAACAAGCCAGTTAACTTTGTAGCACATTATAAGTCCCGTCTAAGCTAGGAGCAACAAACACAAGGAGAACGCAGTGTTGTGTACAAATTACATTGGACGAACCTTTACGCTGAACGTTTTACGAGCGGGGGGGAGACAATTTCCGAATTTTCCCCTTCTGATAGCAGCAGGCGCTAAAGCCAATGAAAATCGTACACAAGAAAATCTACGACTTTTGACGTGTTGCGTTCTCCTGGTGTGGGGTGCTGTGTTTGTTGCTCCTAGGTCTAAGATATATATTAAAGTGGTCCGCGTTAAATAAATAGTGCTATTTCACCCCGCCCCCTGTCATCCCCTTACGAGGCTGGTGGAACCCTTTAAAGGGCCACACCGGCGTTTGAAAAAATTCAGCCCGGATTTAGCACGTGGTAGCAGATACGACCAGTCATATTCTGGAAACAAGTGCGTGAAACTGGTGAAATTCAAACTCCGGTGTGTCCCTTTAAATAATCAAATCGTCTTAGTTTCTTAAACTGACGTCTTTCGAGGATGTTGAAGCACACGCCGGTACAGTTTTTCCTTCCCCCTCCTCTCGGGGGGGGGGCTAGACTCCCTCGGATCGTCTCCCAACAGTAGAAAGAAATGCATGATTGGTTATATTAAATTAATGTGTGTCGTTTTGGCTTTTGTTGGAAAAAATACTTTGGGTGGTGAGATAATTTTTGTCTAATGAAAATTGAAACGATTAAAACGTTTAGTCACGCGTGAAACAGGAAAAAAACCGAGACAGATAAAATTAACGTGACACTGTGGGATTTGTGTACATTAGTTTACCATAAGTAAAATAAAACCGTAAGTATGACACTTATAGGTGGTATTCACGAGAAGATGGCGGCGGTAGATAGTTATGGGGGAAAGGGGGTTGACCTAGCCTTCCACTACAGCGATGATGATGTCACGAGAATGAACTCTATAGCCTTTGTCCACGAATTTTATTTCCAAATTGGAACAAGGTTGGCATTTTTTTTTATTTAAATCGGATTTTTATTGTTTTTTTTATTTATTTTAATTAAAATTTCAAAGTTTTATATAATTTAGTATAATAATTTTACCTAAATCAAATATGTTTTAATTTAAGCTAATAATCATATAGAAGTTTTTATTTTTTAAAACCTATTTTGGTACTTTTCAAAACAAATTTGGCGTAATCCCCAGCCACCGGTAGTATCCAATTCAATATTAGGGGGAAAATACAAGGAAGATTATAATTAAACCTAAATTATAGCAATTGGCGAGGTTTTTTCTTTTTCAAAAATACTATTTAAAATTGATTTAAATCAATGATTTTTTTGAAAAAAATCATTGATTAAAATCGCGATTAAAATTAAAGAAAACTCCATCGGAGGGGAAGTATCTAACTCCCTATTACGCCCACTACTTAATAGAATCCATTATCATGATGTTTAATCCATTATCATGATGTTTTCCTAACTAGTTAGTTGCCTGCAAGTCTGTTGATGGTATCAGCCAAAAGGTCTTGAACACCAAATTGGAATTCCGTTTAAGTCTCAAAATTAAAAAAATATTCAGTAGAGACATTTGTTACTAAAAAGGTTAAGCCTATATTCATATTGGTTAACGGAATATCGCTAAATGTTTTGCCGTAGCGCCATCTTCAATTATGTCTAATTAATTTTCATTTTAATCATATTTTTACCGCTTTTTTATATTGATCATATTTGAGCGTGTATCAACTCCGAAAAATTTATTACCATGCTCTCCCGCTAGAAAATGCCGCTTTCGTAAGAGATATAAACTTTTGTTAGACTTATATTTCGAAAATTAGCAAAATTACGTTTCGCGAATCCAGGGTAATTATAGAACAGGTAGTGCGAAGATATCCTAAAATTATAAATTTATTTTACAGGAGAAACGTGTTCAAATGTAATATTAACTTCTATTATAACGTGTATGCAATTTAAGCGATAATTTAAGTGTTCCGGCAAATAAATTATAGGTGGCGCCAAAATCTTGTCGAATTTTCAAATTTAATGACTCTAAAAGACTAAATGTCATACTTATGGTAATCATGTTACTTATTATGATTTCAAGTATATTTTCACCGAGGGGTAAGACACTCTGCGAACTCGGTGTACACTGCCGTACCTTTGACAGTGCTAAATGGAATTTACGAACTCTTGAAAACATGTACCTTTAACAGTGCTAAATGCACTAACTCGGTGTACAGATTATCTGAGACTCTCTTACCCGTTGATTTTCACCTCACCAATGGTTCAAAGGTTTTTTGCGCGAAAATAGTTTTTTTTTGAAACTATTGCTTTCATCTTAATTCTATAGTTGTCGTAATTTTTCTGTGTTGATTCTGGGGGGTGTCGATTACAAAATGCTTGGTTTCAATAATACTAGAATAAAAATAATAGATATTGACGTAAACTCTACATTGAATAAAGGAACGGTTTTTATAGCTTGATTCTCAATTTTAATTATAAATAAAATTAAACTAAACTTAATTTTATAAATTTCTTTTCAGTTCGGAAGAAATTAATAATTTTATTTTAAAAACCAATTGACTGAAATACCTCATATTTACGTTTTAAGACGAGAAGATAAAAAAAAATAATAAAAGCAATTTCAACATTGACATTGTTTTTTAGTAGACGTTAAAAAAACTGCCGACCTTCGTACCCAAAACCAATTACCTCGTTGAATGGAAAACATTGGACCAACTTACGGTTATCGCGATAAAAATAACAATGACGACGTCGTCGACCCCGTTGACCCGTCGTTCGGGGACTTGTTATTTTGGCGGGCTTCCGTGCCTACCATTTCTAGTTCGGAAATCGAGTCGTTTAGCGAGCCTCTACTCGACGGAAAAGACAAGTTTTTGCCGCGAAATATTAATAATAATTGTACGGAAGAGAACGAAATTGAAGTGGGTGCCGAAGAAACCCCGCTACGGGGCGACCTTCGCGCCGTTCTCCCCAATAATCGCGAGCTCTCCGAGGAAGAAGCCCACACCGCGCCGACGCTTTATTCCCGTAATGGTCTGATGGTTGCCCAGGGCAACGGCCTTAGCAACGCGTCTTTCGTCGTTCCGAGCCGAGGAATCGATTTCCACGAACCGTCGCCAGCGGACGGACGCGAAGATTACTACCTCAACGATATCTCTAAATTAGGCGAATACACCGATGTCGAATCGTCTTTTATCGAAACGCGGAATACCTCAGTCGCGGTACGGACTAGAACTTTCAGTTACGATAGTTCCGGCGAAGATAGCTTGTACGAAGAATTTCAGGACGAAATGGGTAACTTAAGTAGTCAACAAGGCGAGAAAAGGGGCAAAATGGGCGGTGTCAGCGTCCAACAGCTGGACAAGGCCGAAGCGAAGGGGCAGGGCAGCCCGGGCCGCTTTCATCGACTGATGGGACGAGGCGAAAACAAACAGAAATCGCCCGGCGCCAAAAAGAAACAGGAGCCGGCCGCGTCCAAATTAGCCCGGGAGTCTCACTCCGACAATTCTTCGAGAGACAGTTTGCTAGCGCCGCCGCACCACGAACAACAACAGAGACACGCGCCCGGTGCCGGCACGTCTAGCAGGAGTCGTTCTTCCAACGCCAGCAATCACGAGAGGAGTCCCAGCCCGGAGAGTTCCATATCTAGCATGTACGTCGATACGGTGAGTCATCTGCAGACGCCGGACGAAGCGGCCGGCAAAGGCGACGATGACGATTCTATTACGGACGGTCAAATCACGGAGGAAACGCGTACGGCTGATTTGGAAAGCTCGACGGGTGGTAGTCTCAGCGACATTACGGTGATTCTGGACGAAAAGCTCACCAGGTCTAACGTCAACAGTTACTACTACAACGCCAATTCCAGCTTGTCAACGACGCCTTCGTCTCCCCCCGACTCCTTCGAGGAATTATCCAGGACGCCTCCCAGAAGAACAGTGACCAAGTCGTGTCCCGTTACTCCGGACGCGTCAAACAGTTTGGACGCCAGCTCGGGTTGCAATATTTTATCGGGACGGACGAGGTACAGCAGCGAAAGTGATTCTTCGGCTTTTGGGACGCGAACGGTGTCTCACGAAGTTATCGCCGAAAGTCCTCGAAGTTCCACCGGTGACTTGTCTTCGGGTTCTTCCGTACATTCCCCCTTTACCGTAACGCAACATAAGAAAGTGGTGTTAGCTCCTCACAAATTCTCTACTCCCCAAAATGGCAGTATTAAAAGGGACAGAGCCGAATCGGACATCACGGCCAATTCCAGTGGCGCTTGTCAAACGGAACCCAGAGTCTCGGTACGACGTCATTCTTCCTACGGAGACGTACCACCCTTGGACGGTAACGTTCTCAGAAAGGTTGCTTCTTTAACGCTGGACAAAGCGACCATTGAATCGACAGTCAAACGACCTAAAGTAGTACCCGAAAAACTCGACTTTAGTATCTACGAAAAATTCGAAGGTTCGTAGATTAGTTTTCCCAAATTTTTGTTTCGTTTTCTACCACCGTTTATTTTCCACAGGTCAAATGCTGCTAAATTGGCTGTACTCGGCTTTCCCCGACGAACATTACATCAGGAAATCAATGAAGAAAAGGGACCTCAAAATTATCCTCGCTCAAATTTGCACTTATTTCTTAGCCGCCGGAGTCATGCGTCAAATCGAGGACGAAAACGCGCCGTTGGAGAATTTATTCAGGGTCTGTGGTGAACGTTCTCCGTTATCCTTCTAGTTTAAATACAACCCCAAATCTTTGGCCAAAAAAGCCGGGAAAACAACGAAAGGGAATTGTTATTATGTTTATATTAAGGAAAACTTAGTGTCCGGAAGTTAAAAAAATATATATAATATTGCCTTGAAACTTTCCTTTCATTTTTAAAGTTTTTCTAGTTCAGGTTGGGTGGTTTTCTTTGGAGGTTTTCCTCTTTTCTATTTTTTTCGTTACGTAAAAGTTAAAGCGTCTTTTTTATTTTGGGGTTGGTTGACCATGCCTCGAATTTCACGCTTTCCCTGTTACTTCAGAACACATTTTCTTGGCATTATTAGTCATCACTCTGTATAGGTAGCCCTCGATGATATTTTCGAAATTTACCAATAGGGAGTTTTCATTCTGTAACAGCCCGACTATCTCTATTACTGGACCCATCATTCTGAAGTGAGCGCCTTAACTCCGACCTCCATGCCTGGGAAATTGACTCTGTCAGCATGGCCTCCTCCCAGTTCCGAAGAAGATGCTAAAGCTGGTCTTCGTTATACGGAGGCTGGTAAGTTTTATTTTGATATTTATAAACACATTCACTTTGTAGAGACACGGAGAAAATCCTTTCACAGGGGTAACGCCGTTAAAGGTCGTTTGTTAAGTACACGAAGTTAAACCAGATGGCGCCAACAGGAACGGAGGAATTTTCAGTTTCGAAAATAATTTTGTTGATTCTTTTTATGGTTAAAGTTACCTTTTATTAAACTTTTGTTTATCGTTTCGTCATGAAACATCGCTTAAAATAGTGATTTTTTTAATAATCATCTTTCCGATTGAAAATTGGTGCCATCTAGTATAGATAAAAACGGTAAAATCGAACCTCTTAAAGGACTTCGCTTTAGATGATTATTTCCCTGTAAGCGTTTACTGAATCGGTCTTATTTATATTTCTAATAGAATTCCAACAGTTCATCATGGGTTTGCGGAAAGAACACCGCGACACCATGCGGAAACATGAAGCATTAAAGGACGTTCGCGGTAGCCAAGATCACCTTTTGACCGAATACAGGGACCGAATAACGCATTTAGAGCGCGAGGTTGAGAAATATCGGACTCTAGCAGGTATTGAAGAGTTGACCAGAAGGGCCACCGACGACGAAGAGACTTCCTCGACTCCCATCATCGAGGAAGAGCAGCCACAGTCTCCCATAAAACAACGAGGAACGACGGATGTCGACACGCAAACCGTTGACCAAGTTCCCGTCGAAACCATCTCCGCTGATACTCAAACGGAAAGCCTGGAGTTCTCGTCGATGGGAACGCAAGTTGGACACGCGGAGGCGACCATTATCGCCGTCGGAACCCAAACCGACTTGCCGCTTGATTCCTCACCGCCCACTTCAGTCGCCGCATCGACGATACCACAAGCAGCACAACCTCTGCTTTCATCAAACATACCAGTACCCCCACCAATGCCACCTTCATCAAACATACCAATCCCCCCACCAATGCCGCCTTCATCGAACATACCAATCCCCCCACCAATGCCGCCATCATCAAACATACCAATCCCCCCACCAATGCCGCCTTCATCAAACATACCAATCCCCCCACCAATGCCGCCTTCATCGAACATACCAATCCCCCCACCAATGCCGCCTTCATCGAACATACCAATCCCCCCACCAATGCCGCCTTCATCGAACATACCAATCCCCCCACCAATGCCGCCTTCATCGAACATACCAATCCCGCCTCTTATGCCGCCTTCATCGAACATACCAATCCCCCCACCAATGCCGCCTTCATCGAACATACCAATCCCGCCTCCTATGCCGCCACCTTCTAACATACCAGCCCCGCCTCCAATGCCACCTATGCATGGCTCCGGTCATCCCCCTCCCCCTCCGCCCCCACCGCCGCCTGGAATGCCACCCCCACCGCCGCCCCTTCCTGGTTTTGGAACTGCTGGCCCAACTCCACCTCCCCCACCTCCGCCTGGAATGGGTTTTGGTCCTCCAACTGCACCACCTTTATTATCACTACAAATTCCAACAGGTACGCAGAGCCCATTCAATCCGCCTCCGCTTCCCATGCCACCTGCACCACAAATTTCAACAGGTGTGGAAAACTAAGTCCAGACATAGACAAAATGATAGATACATACAGTCATCATTTCATAATCATCACAAAAGCGCGTCTCCTGAGATGTAAACTATCGCCAGACCTCAATTTTGGTTAGCGCATTACGTTGATGAGACAAGCTTTGTACTGGGAAAGGTACAAACTAGCTGTCCTTCCCAGATGTATCTATTATTTGTCTATGGTACAGTGAACTGCGCCCTTACGGCGTTCCCCGCCCCCATGCTTAAAAATAAAAGAATGTTAATTGAATTTGTTTCTTTCCAAATGCAGCTCGTAAACCTTTATTACAAGCAGTTAAGGATATTAAACCTCTTTATTGGAATCGAATTCAAGTTCCTCCTCAAGCTGGAGAACAGTAAATATTTTTCCTTTTTGCTTTAGCCAGAAATAGTTGTTTCCATAAAATCCCCATCAAAATGAAATCTACTTTGTGTTATCGCCACTTGACTATATATGAAATTACAAAAGCTGTTCTAGAAGTTCTGCATGCTTGGCATAAGATCAAGGCAGTTGTGGAGGATTTTATGGAAAGAGTTTTGATAAAACTTGGTCTTGTTACGCTGAGAATCATTTTGATATTTTCTAATTCATTGAAATACTGCGTGCCTTTCCAAAAAAAGTTTAGCAGAGTTAATGAAACTTTAAAGATTAAGACTATGTAACTAACTTTACTTGTATTAATAATTGGTACTAATATTAAGTAATAAGCAACTATTCTCATGTGTCTTATTAGTGCGTTCTGCTTCAAGCCTTAAATCAGAGGGTCAAATGTCAGTAAATATGGTATTTGGATAGGTTTAATAAATATTTTGTTCACTCCAAATCTATAGAAATTCAGACTCTCTATGGATTAAATTAGACGAAACTACCCCTGAAGATTGGGACGAGTTCAAGAATTTATTTTCTCGTCAAGTTACAGAGAAAAAGACCAAAGTTGTTAAAACTTCGAAAGCCAAAGAAGTGAGTTAATTCTTTTCTTAACAAAATACTAGATAATAAAGCATATCTTATAGGTACTACATATTATAATTTGTCTGTTATTTCAAAAATTAATAATTTTATTTTTTGTGGAAGGTTGCCAAGTTATTAGATCAAAAACGATCCCAAAATGTTGGAATTTTAATATCGAGTTTACATCTGGATATTAGTGAGGTTGAAAATGCTGTCTATAATTTTGATACGTCTGTAGTAGACCTTGATTCGTTACAAAAAATCTATGAAGTGGTTAGTAGTAATTACTAAACTCTCTTTTGTCATTTTGAGGCTTTAAATAGAGGAATCAAAATTTAAATTTCAGAGACCAAATTCGGATGAGCTTCAAACAATTAAAAGTCACATTCAGAAAAATCCTGATGTTCCACTCGACAAACCTGAGCAGTTCCTCCACGATCTATCACAAATTCCTGAATACGCTGATAGAGTAACTTGTATGATGTTTCAAGCTACTTTTTCCGAAACTATCAGCAGCATAGAGAACAAGTTGAATAATTTAAAAATGATTTGTGAGGTGCGCTTACCTAACATAATTCTTTTAAATTATTTTCCGCATTAATAGAAATGTGGTTGATTTTTATTACAGTTCTTGACTACGAGGGAAACTGTGAAACAGGTCTTTGGCATTATCTTGGCCCTCGGAAATTATATGAATGCTGGAAATCGAAACAGAGGGCAAGCGGATGGCTTTGGTTTGGACATTCTGGGGAAACTAAGGGATGTAAAAAGCAAAGATAACTCTCTGACTTTGCTTCATTACATTGTTAAATCATACGTTCGAAAGTTTCAAAAAGTAATATTATTTTTACAATAAACTTAAATTTTAAAATGAATAATGTCAAATGTTTTTAAAGGAAGAAAACTTAGAAATGGCTCAGTTTCCTCTGGTTGAACCGGGTGATGTTGACAAAGCCACTCTAATAAACTTTGACGATGTAATAGCTGATCTGAAGAAGCTACATACTCAAATTATAGGGTGCGAAACAAAGGTGAAAAAAGTGCTGGAGCTTTCGGACGAAGAGCACAAACAACCCTTTCAAGATAAAATGGAAGAATTCTTGAAGAAAGCCTATGCGGAGCACAAAGAACAGGAAGAAAATTTAGAAGAGACAAAATCAAAGTATGTTTGAGGAGCTTCTTGCCTTTTATTTGTAAACTAAAATAATATTTTTGTGTAGGTTTATGAAAATGAAAGTCTTCTTCAGTTGGAACCCTAAAATGCCAAATCAAAGCGAATGGCCAAAAGAATTCTTCACGCCGTGGGTGCCCTTTTGCAATGATTTTAAGAATTTATGGAAGAAAGAATTGCAAAGGAAAATTAAAGAAGAGTAATTATCTATTATTTGTAAAAAAAAACAACACTGAAATAATATTAATGTTTAATCAAATATTATTGTTCCTACTTTTTAGTATTGAACTAGCCAAAAAGAAAGTCCAAGAAATGAGGAGGGAGAAGAAAGCGAGTGTTACAAGCATGAAAACTACCGGGAAATCAACAGGACTCGTAAGTATTTTCGATAAAGTTATTAGTTACTTTTAGCACGGCTTTTAGGCATACAATTATGGGAAAGTCTACTATAGTTGACAGAAAAGCTTAAGGTTTAAGTTATTTCATTACACCTTTCCAAATTAAATGCATTTGGTCTTTAAAAATAACTGATTAATTACAAAAGCGTATCTGGCTTACTTTAGAACCTAAATAGTTTTTGAAAACAATCTCATTTTAATTAATTCAGAAAGCAAAACTTGCGAAGAAAGGAATGATAAGCATGGATAGCAGCTCGTCAAAATAATAGTCGAGGAGTTTTTTAACAAAGAGCCTTCTAACCTTTTTTAACGTCTTCAAAATTTTGTTTTTTAACTTCAAAATTAACCCTTTTGTTTGTTCTTTATTTTTAAATATTTGTGTGTTTTACTAGTATTTTTTTAAATATTTTTATTGATAAAAGGGAGCTATTTAATAATGGTTTTTTTTGTAACTTGACAATTATTCCTAAAATTAAAAAAACCTTAAGAACTGTGATACTAGACCAGGACTATTTAGTCGACTTAAATTATGAAAATGTTCAAAGCCCTAGTATTTAATAAGAATGTATTAAGTTTTTTAAATAAAACAATTTACAATTATCAAACCCTCAATTATTTAAATCTACTTAAAGTAATGACACCAAATTTTACGTCTAGTATTTTATTTACCTCGTCTATTTAAAATAATACTGACTAATTACATTTAGGTACATTTTTCAGATTTGTGTTTTTTAATTACAAGCGAAACAAATTTTTTTGCGTATTTTTTATTCATTGAAAAAAAAACTGCATCACAGACACTCATGGAATGGCACAAAATGTGTGTCACAGGTACACTCTAAAAGTAGCCTACGAAGTTGTAAAAAACGAAAACAATTAGACAAAAAGCTGGCTTTAAGGGGGCAGTTTTGGGTTAGTTTCAAAGATGAGACGTTGCACTGACGAGAAAGTTATACGTTGCTAGGTCTAAGTAGACCATTTTGTACCCTGTTTGATTTCAAATACGTTTAAACATATTAAATAAACTAGCGTTTTTATCGCGGCAATTCCGCCTGGCAACGGCATTTTTGTATCCTCAACACCCGTTTTGTCCTGGTAGGCGGTGTCAGTCCCGGACACCTCAGGGTAACGTTGACCCAAGCCGTTTGATGCGGTTTACAAAACGCGCAAGATTGAAACGCGCTTTTGGTGTTGTTCGAGTCACTATCTTCACCCGTTAGCGGTATGTAAAAGGAATTACACTGACCGTAGCAGAAATTGTTCACGATCGTTTTGGGTCTGCAGCCCGGTTCCGTAATTTTTTGTTTTAAAGGGTCCGTGCGGCACCAGTCGCGTTTCAAATGCGACGCTTTCGTTATCACTAACGGTGGTTTATTAGATATCAAAAGTTCATCGTTCGAAACGATTGAAGGTTTATTCGAAGATATTCTCCTTTTCCAAGAATCACTTCTTCTCGGAGTCTTTCGAGTTGGCCTCGGCGTTTTATGTACCAATGTTGCTTGTACGTAATCGGTCTTTTGTAGTTTCTGAAAAGCGTCGAAACTCAATCGTAACTTTTCATTTTCCCGCCACTTTCGGTTCTGTTTTCGCTGATGTTTCCTGATTCGCTGACAAGCTTTGTCGCCACCACAGCGCCCTCTTTTACGACGGGCTGATTTTTCCCGCGAAATATCGCGTCGACGGTTCATCGCGCTGATCAAGCTCATGTCGAACGATTTTTGATCGAAATTTGATACCGGCCCTAATTTGACATCCACGTTCGGATTAATTGGATTTTCCGGCCTTAATGCGGACATTATTATGGATCCTGAAATGCGAATGTCGTCCGTAATGATACCGTCGTTATTAGTGTCGTCCCTATGAGCACTCAAAGACGATGCCACACTTGAACCGTTTTTGGCAAAGGTCTCTGACTCCGCGTGCACCAGCAGGAAAAGTGTCAAGAGAAGGGTGACGTGACGCAAAGCTACCGTTTGGTCAACTCTCAGCCAGGAAAACAACATTATTCTTTAATCTGTTATAAGAAAAAATGGAAATTGTTAAAACATTCGTGGTAAAAGTCTGATTTGAAAACCCTTTAAAATCATTTGGGTATAACATAGGATCTGCGAGGCTAGGACGGAATTTTCACCTCCAGACCTTTTCCATTACGGAAAATTTAACACCGCTAATACCTTTAGGTATGTCAAATGTTTCGTGAAAAAGAAAGTATTTGCCTAAAAATCCACTTAAGGGGTTATAATTCTACGTCTCGGAAGCCCTTTGGCCTAAAATTCCAATCATATTTCACCAATGTATAAATTATTCTTTTAGACCGACAATAGAACACTCGGAGGAGAGGTTAAGATTAAAAAGCGGACTTGTAAAAACGCCCTAATTATCCAATTTATATGGATATTTTATCAAGGCGGGCCAAACCCAGCCTCGCCACTCTGACCCCGTCATAATTCTTTTCGCGCAAATTCCGAAGGCAAACATTTATAGTTTTTTACGGTCACTTTTAATATTTTGCCAAAGTTAAAACGCCGGCGCCCCACCATCTTCCTTCGCTCGGCAATAAAATTGGCGCCAAAAACTTGGCGCGTCTTATCTGGCGAGAGAGCAAACATCGGGCGCCTTTTCTCCAGTTTTCAGAGAGAGAGAGAGAGCGCGCGCGTGAATCCAACGCGTCACCCCCCGCGCCTAGGAAGCGTAGGTGTTGGCTGTCTCCCCGCTTGATTTGCATACAGAAATACGTTTCACCCCAGGGCCCAGAAAGTAAACACGCCGGCGAGTACCCCCACCTTTTCGTGTTCGGAGATTGTTTAACAAATCTCTTCAGCGCCACGCGCCCAAACCCTCCGCGAAATAGCCCCCTAAAACCCTACATTCCGTTTAAAAAGTCATAACGTTAACGGTAAAACGTTTTGCATAACGCGATTTTATTCCAGACAGGCACGATTTGCCTTTAATCCGTTAAGATTAAATAGAGAGTTTCAGCAATCCTATTTCTAGGCGTTTACGCGAACGTCTTCAGGAGATTTTGTAGACGTTCGCGTAAACTCCTACAAATGAGTTTGCTGAAACTCTCTATTAAGTAGTCGCTTGTTAAAGTAATATACAGAACCAATAAAATCGCCTGAAGCTTTCTAGATAGTGCATTTTTGAAATTATTTTATCTTGTCCGGTATTATACTGTATTTGTTTTATTAAAAACAAATGTTATTTCACTGAAAAATAGCCCTCTATTGAAAATAAATTGATATTTCGTTATCAGAATTCCGTAACTAGAAAAAACATGGTTTAAGAAATTCGAATTTAAAGTCGTTAAGAAAATATAGGAAACCGCATTTTTGACATATACTAATACATTATACTAATTGTTATATTAAAATCTATATGTTATGGGAAAGACTAAAACAAAATACAAGAAGGAAAAGGTTCATGAGAGTTACGATATTTTTAACCTCAGGTTGCAATTAGAGAGACCATGGTTATTCAACTTTTTAGGAGGTTGGGGGACTTAGCTTTACCCGCAATAGAAACGCTTGTCCGAAAATAAAGTAATATTCCCGACCTGGGTACAAGGGGTAAATTTTTGTTCTTTTGCTAAAAAAGTTCTCTATTGCTTGTGAAAACTGTCGGTCACTAGCGAACCCTGGTGGGTTTGATTAATCACAAAATTTACTTAACATAAAATATTATGTTTTATCAGTAAAATTGTATTTTGAATTATAACAATAATAACTTTCATTAATTTTGCTAATAAATTGGGCTACCTAGACGGCTTTAACGTGGAATAATGATAGGAGAAGGCAGGTCTGACTTATGGGTAGCGGCCGAAAGTTAGCGTAATCTAACCTAGAAATTTGAATAACCATGCCCGTTCTATAATTCGAGTAGGGATAATGCCAACGCTAGAAACGTGTATGTAAAACCAGTCTGTGCGCAATAATGCCACGTCTACGTGTTTTTTAGCTCTGGCTCAACCTATCGAATATCAAAATTTTCCCAATTCTTAGCCTTTCTCCTATCGCCATCTATAATAACAAATAGTAACTAAACTTTAAATAAAACCAATTATCTTGTAAATATTAGTAGGATGTTTTTTGTCTTTGATACTGTTATTTATTAGGTTAGTCTAACCGAAAACAACGAATCCCGATTTTAAACGGGGAAAATATGTAAATGGGCGTTTTGTCTGGGACGAACGTAACTTTTTCCCAACAGCAAATTAGCCATCTGTCAAAAGTAATAATGCTTTAAACAAACTGTTTTTCTTATTTTTCAATTCAACGGGGAAGGCTGACGATAACCCGCGTCGAACCTTTTAAAAAAATGACAACTCGTAAGCGGGGCTGGTTTAAAATTTCCGAAATAGGATGACAATAAATTAAAAACTGCAGGGTTTTCCAGGCAAGCGATATTACATAGGCGCGGGTTGGTGAGACGCAAAAACTAAACACCCTTCTAATCCTTTTCCCATATTCTCCGTTTTGGGAAGAAGACTCGAAGAGGCTATTGTCCTATTTCATCACGCGCCAGATCATGTAGGAAGCGCCCGTGGCTGCTGTCTCGGACTCTCCCGCGATAAAAATCAAATCGGCCGCCTTTTACCCAATACAGGGACGTCTTAAAACAAATACGCCACGGACAGTTGCGTTGAAAGCTGATGGGGCGTCAAGAGACACGCGAATGCTAATTTATGGTAACTCGGATTTTGGCTCAAATTGAAATTGAGGGGAAAGTACGCGAATGTACTCATTTTAGAAAATTAATCAAAATTTATGTCAGAATCGCTGCAAATCATTACAATATTATATTACTTATTGGTAACTAAGTAATGTAACTTATTCTGTTTAAAATTAGACAAATTTTGCGCCATTTTATTGTAATTTAATGATAAATATATATAAACTTTAAAGTTTATATTTTGATCCTTCGAAAAAAATAATTAAAAACAATTAAAACGGAGGAAACACCTGGATGTTTATTTATTAAAGATTTTAAAATTGAGCTTTCGACCCGTAGGTCTTTGTCAAATATTTGAAATTAGATAATTAATCAAAATTATTTAAGTTGCAATTTCAATAAAATTTATTTTTCAAATAAGAAAAGGTTTGGGGCAAATTTATTGTAAAAATATTGTAATTTTAAATTTATGATTAATTTTTCGGTATACTTAAGAGACGACGGAATGGATTTTTATATTTTTATACCATATTTTTAACATAATTGGAAACAATTTAAAAATTTAATGAAAATGAGTGCTGAAGTTGCCGAAAATAATTTAAAATATAAACGTACTGTTGTTATATTTAAAATTAGAAAACGGTCGGGGAAAATCTATTGTAACTTAATTCACCATATAATTCCATAAATTTAAAAAGTAACTTAAAATTTTCTACATTTTACCGTGCAAAATATTCCATTCTAAATTATATATTTTTTCCTAATAAAACGTTTTAGTGATTTAGCAGATAGGCCTACTTACCAAAAACGAAATTTATATTTCAGCCCTCGAGTGTTTCAGGTTTTAGCAAAACTAACATTTTTGAGTTATCATATTTTTACAATGAGGTAGAGGTTGTACCTTTTCCTGTCTATCAAGTATAGCCAATGTTATTTTAACCTGACTCCTACGTCTTTCGATAGGTTTTATTTGGACGAACGCGAGAATACTATCTTTGCCTCGCGATCTAACTGCTAATAGCGCACCGAAAGCGCTTAAAGTTAGTAATTAAGGTTCTTATAGCTTTTGGTTCATCAGCCAATCAGATTAGAAAAAAAGTAAAATCCGGGAATCTCTATATTAACATCTGTCGCTCTAACAATAGAATTATAATGACGTTCGTGGAATTACTCGTCATTTTAAGAAATCTCAAAATACCTCTTAAGATTTTTCTAAATTTGATTGGAAATCAAAATCCCGTACACAATTTCCTACCCCCGCAATCGGGATTAGCTTATATAAAAGCTAATTTCAATAATTAGTCGCGAATTAAATTAATTATTTATTGACAAATAATTGTATTACTTTTAAAAATCTATTTCAATAAAACGGATATTTTTTAACAGATTGGGACATAAAACGAATGAAAATATTAGGTAAATTTTGAGAAAAATACGGTCGCGGGGTACGGGGGCCCATTTTTGGTTTGAAACCTTCTGGATCCGAATATGGTATGACGTAAGGTAAAGATAGAAGAAAAAATCGAGGGGGAGAGAATACATTGGTCACAATTTACGTGGGCTCGAATCTCGCAAATAAATCGAACAGATGGTCAGGCGCGCCGACTTCGAGATTCACCAAAAATTATATATTTTTTCCCCGCGCTTTGAAAGAAAAAAAAACTGTTCATTTATTTAACTTCGACTTGGTCAGGTTTTTATTTTAAACCCACCAGATTTTAAATTTTATACGCGTATTTTTCCCCCTTCATCCGCGCCCAACATTTTCGTCCGTCCGGCCGATAGCTCCGTTATGAGAACATCTGTTTTGGCGTTTTTCGCGTCGAGCACGAGTTTTTTTGAAGTGACAACTTTTACGTAAACTCCGAAATTTAAATCGCTTCGCGAAGAAAGGCCTTTCTTTGTTCGCGACGCGGCCCGCATATTTTAGCCTCAACGGTGCCATTCCTAGATTGCTCTCGTAGCTAATAAAGTGTAGAGGAATTTGACTCATTTTTGGCTTGCCATTGAGATGACTTTTACAGATTATGGCGAAAATGTCTTCGGATAATGTTGAAAATCTACGCGTTTAGAAATTCTGCGGAAAACGCCGAGTGATACGTTTTTGGGTACCTCTTAACCGTTTTAAGATGTTTTCAGAATTTTAAAAGTGTTGGAATATATACCTTAACAAAAATCGTTTACGTATAATATTCGAATATTTTGTGTTAAGGAGGACGGCTTGTTTCGATACAAATCGCCAACTTTACACGTGTTCTTCCAAAACACGCAAATATTATATTTTACTATAAAATTTTAACGTCAATTTGTGTCGTAAGAATACAATTTAATGCGAGGTGAAATATGTTGGAATTGTAAAAATCGTTTCAAAAATTATTTTAAATTTAATCAAGTAATTGATGAAAAACATTTTTGGGAAAATAGATTTTTAATTGCTCACAATTGTTGAAACGCCACTCTACCCGTTCCTTTTAAAATGTTCCCAAACTACCCGGTATTAATTTTTTTCGCAACACCAGGCGTGCTGAGAGCGAAGGTCAAGTATCTCAAATTTTTTCGTACTTTTGGAAAAACTACCCATGCACTTTGAAAAAGCAAATTATATCAGTAACTCGCAACAACCATTCTTTCATCCAACTTCTTGAAAAAAGTGTCATTTCGTAGGTTTAACTCGACCTTCGCACCAGTCCAGTCCAATAAATAATAAAAAAAAGCTTACCGTGAAATTTTCCCGTTTCGGCAAAATCAGTCCGCAATAACAACAAAGTCTTTTTCAGGAGCGTCAACAACTTGGTCGACGCGAACTTGTCGCTGGAATTGGGGTAAAACGCGGAGGAGCGATTCCTCGGAATGACCATCAGGTAGCGAACAAACTCTCATTTTGGGCCTAAAAAACGAAAACTGTCCGAAAATTGTTCTCCCAGATCTCGTCCGTTCCTGGGGCCTTTTTACCCCCGGGGGGTGGCAAAAGGTGGGGGGAGATTCACGCCGAAAAAAGGGGAGCGGATTTATATATAACAAACGCCTTTTGGGACGCGAAAGTTAAAAATAAACCTTTAGGGTGTCTAGGAAGAAGAGTTGGAAAAGATAAAAACAATATATAAACGTATACAGGCACACGACGCGAGTGAGAGCGATCTTGGTGGGATGGCGATGAGGGACTCTCAGAGACTGACTGAGCCGGAGAAGTTTCCTCGGCGCTCACCGCGCGACGGGAACCCACTCGTTTTCAATCCCCCGCGAGACGTCATCTGGCACTGCCGCGGAAGGCGCGCGCGGGGGGTACGGCTTGTCGTTCCCCGTCGTGAGGCGGAGGCGCGCGGTGGCGTCGGAGCCGGGGCACGCGCTCCGGGACGAGGCTAGAGACGAGCGCGTGCCGTAAAACGAAACCGGCGGCGGCGGCGCCAGACGCGATTCTCGGGGTCGCCGAGCAGACGATCTCGGGAAGATGGGGAGTTGAGGGATGACTTTCGGGGTGAGGGGGCCGATGTGGGCCGGGATGATCTCTCTGACCGACCTCTTCCACAGATAGAGGCCCCCCCTTTTTTAATTTTGTTTATGTCGACCCCCCCCGCGCTCGATTTAATTATATAGATTAATGGAATTAACTACTTTGTCGTACAGCCGCGTCCGACTCGCTGGAGACTTGTTTTTCAATTTTTGCCGAATGGAAATGATTTAACCGGGGTGATAGGTGACGCGCTTTTTGGAAAGGGGTAGATCGGCGCTGTGTGGGACGGCACTCTTTGAGGTAAATTTTGTTTTGTAAGATGGTACAATATTTCATCATTAGGTTGTCTAAATTCCGATATCGTTTTCCGAATACTTGATTATATTTTTAATGTTTATGTCGAACATGGTCTCACTAGGAAATTTTTAATTTTATGTATGTTCTTATAGAAATTGTACAACCTACATTTGAGACGTGTCGGTTTGGTAATTTTTATGGGTGTTTATGGATGTTTTTACGTTAATTATAAAAAGGTTTCAAGTATTTTAAAATGATTTGACCCTACAACAGACTTTCTGCACGATTTAACCCTCACGCGAAATTCATAAATGTAATATTTCTTGCGCATTATTTTAGTTTATTAATACTTCTCGCCAGGGCCGGATTAAGACTTTATGGGGCCCTAGGCCCAAGTTAATTTTGGTGCCCCCTTTCAATAGCGAGCTTAATTCAATAGCTTAATTTATAATTGAGAAATGGAAGGAAAATTCATTTTGCTGCCAGATTTAGTATGTCGTCAGGGGCTAGACGGCAGTCCGTCAGAGAATGTGACAATCAAACGTTTTTGGTTTATAGGGGTGGACGCATTTACTAAAATTACTCCGGAAAATATTTTGTGAAAAGCAAATGATTCAAGTTTTGTACTTTAATTTTTTTCGATCCCTCTTGGTGCCCCTTGTAGGCTTGGTGCCCTAGGCCCAGGCCTATTCGGCCTATTGGTTAATCCGGCCCTGCTTCTCGCGCAATTTGGATTAATTTCATCATTTTATGATAATAATTTAAATTAATTTAATTTTTAATTTAGAATAAGCGAAATTTGTGGATTTAATCGAGTATAGTATTTTCCTTTTCATCCGCTCTCTAAGCCTTCTTGAACTACACCACTACCAACGTTTTAAATTCATTTCCATGAAAAGTGTTGCTTGAAATTGGACTTACGAAAGATTTGATGAGGTTTTTTTTGTTGTTTTATCATAATTAAAAATAATACTATGGTTATATTTAAATTCAATGATTACAATCATGCTTAGCAAATTTCTAGTGTTGTTAATTTTCCGGAAAAATAAAATTCGTAAATATTTCCAGAATCTTTTTCCGGAAAATTTTTCGAATTGCGGAAATTTTACGCAAATCATAAAAATAAAAAATTTAAACATAAATTACCTTTTAAGGGATTTTAATGTTTTGAACTTTTTATCGATATAAAATGTCTAATATCAGTAAACATACTACAAAACATTAATAGTGTTACATTGTTAATCGGTTTAAACTAGTCTAGAGGTTTAGTTTTACTTTTAGGTTCGTAAAAATTAGGCGAAAATGCCGCTTTATTTAAATTTGCAAACAATATATTAGACTAATCATGGAATGAAAACTTTTTAATTTTTTTCGGAAAAATACGGAAAATTTTCCGGAAAAAGGCCTCAGTCTTTTTCCGCGGAAACGTTTCTGACTTACAACACAACAAATTTAACTACTTCTTTGCTACGAGAGACTACACAGTGTATAAATTGACCTTGATTTCCGGCAATAGCATTGATCGCACCAGGTCCCTAAAGTATACCTATTTCTCTTCAAGGTTTATATGATAGTATTGGACAAATTTAACTTAAATGACAATCATGAAATGAGTTACTCTATAAATCTTAGTTTTATTTTATCTTGCACCTGGAAAAATCTAGTTTAAAATCAGGGAAATATTTTTGGAAAAACCTGGTTTAAAATCAGGGAATTATTCTTGGAAAAACCTGGTTTAAAATCAGGGAAATATTCGTGGAAAAACCTGGTTTAAAATCAGGGAAATATTCGTGGAAAAACCTGGTTTAAAATCAGGGAAATATTCTTGGAAAAACCTGGTTTAAAATCAGGGAAATATTCTTGGAAAAACCTGGTTTAAAATCAGGGAAATATTCGTTGAAAAACCTGGTTTAAAATCAGGGAAATATTCGTTGAAAAACCTGGTTTAAAATCAGGGAAATATTCTTTTAAAAACCTGGTTTAAAATCAGGGAAATATTCGTGGAAAAACCTGGTTTAAAATCATGGAAATATTCGTGGGAAAACCTGGTTTAAAATCAGGGAAATATTCTTTGGAAAACCTGGTTTAAAATCAAGGAAATATTATTTGGAAAACCTGGAACAATCAGGGAAATCGGTTTGCCAATAGCCGTATGAACCCATGTAATAAATGTCGAAAATATTGAATCGAAAATCGTTCTCCAGAACTCGGGCCAAGGTGTAAAATGAAAGTCATTAGAAGTCTCCGAGGCCCAGCGAATCTCGCCACCCCGCTGCGGGTGATCACCGTGATGGGTCCCTCAACCTCGATATTCCGCGTTCCGTCTCGGAATCAACGGCAAACCCCACCCAGCCACCGAGCGCATATTTGGGGGCTACATCACGGCCGTACCCGCTAATATTACACTTTTTGATCCGCCGTCCTCCGCCCCTCCCCCTTCTCAGGTATTTTAAACTTTTTACATTACGATGATTGGCGCCATACCGACGTCTACCGGTCAGCCAGACAAGTTTCGCTTTGGGCCTACCACCCCCCATTGACGGCTCCCCCTTTGCCAACGTTGTACGCCATTCCGCCAAGTGACTTTACCCCGGCCCCGTACCTTCGAGCGCGCTGTCGAGCGAACTTGGGAACGTCGCCACGCGTTTGGCGTATATTTCATTTACGCAATCTTTATGCCTTTCTCTAAACTGGTGTTTTGGCGTCGTAGAGCGAGAAGGTGAAAATAATCCATCGCCTCTGGAACCTTCGCAAACAAGACCACAATAACACGATTTTCACGAGGTGATAAACTTAAACCTACTTTTTAAGGCTGATCCGACATCATTTTTTTCGTTATCGTCCCCTTGGTGACGTCATTACGCACGTCATATTTATTTCGCACCAAAAAACGTATATCCCGTAATAGGTTTTCAAAAATAATTAGGGCTGTTAATTTAAGTTCCTTTTAATTATTGTCGCTACTGGTATACCCATATACGATGGATGGTATGTCACTTGGTATTACGGTTCAAGGTGGAGATGATATCGATATATTGTCGTAAAATTAACTCTGTTTCGTCCTTTGATATTAAGTGTTAGCTAATTGTTTTACTTCGCTAATTGAAATTTTATTTTAGCTGGGTCAAAGGCCTTGCCGCTATCTTAGTGCAAAATTATGATAACTCGGATTTTTGTGTGTTTTTTTTTTTAACGAATTGAGATATCTTGAGTATAAAAATTAGTTTATTTCGTGAGTGCATTAAAATTTAGTTTATTTCGTGAGTGCATTAAAATTAAGTTTATATCGGTGCAATATTTAAATTTAGTATCATATAATTGTGATTTTTTATATTTTTACTAGAAATATTATCACCATATGCTTACAAAGATAGTATTTTACAATTTATACAATTACAATAACAAATTTAAATTATCTAAACAGCAAGTTTTATAATTTTTGCATTGAAAGAAAAACATATTTTTAAATTTGTATATTTTCAATAGCAAAATATTACAACTTCGAATCACCCAGGAATCCATACCTCTACTTGGAATGCTTATCGCGGCAGATTTTCGTCTCGATGTAGTTTTTTTGACGTCACTATGTTAACTTAACAAACAACAACGTGAGAGGGGAGCGCGCGCAAAGGGGATTTTTTTTCTCGTAGGCGGGGCCAAAGCCGTCAGAGTGATCTTACCATACGCTATACGGCTGGATAAGCATTCCGAGTGGAGGTATGGATTCCTGAATTACCTTATTTGTGGCAACAAAATACCTTTTTTAGTTTCATATAACCTCTCTCACAAAACCATATATTTGGCCACAAAATTTTGAATTGCGAAATATCTGTGGTAACTCTTGAAAAATGTAAAAATCAGTTTTTTATATTAATATTTACAAACTCTAAATTGTAACATCAGAAAATTAAAAAAAAAATAAAAACTGAAGATAATTTTCGACGTACGACATTTTAGCGCCGAGCTAGCGTGGTATTTTATCCATATTATTATTAATTTATAATTTATTGGGGACGTACCGAGGGAATTCCATCTGTGTATATCATATAATAGAAATTGTTTGGGCTAATCACAGTTAATAAAATATATCGCGAGGGCCACGCGTCGATCGTATATAATTATGTAAATCTGAATCATTATTATACCCTAGGAATTTAATTCCTTCGATTCTTCTAATATGGGACCTTCTGCCGTATTTTTTACCGCCGCTTAATTTGTACCTATCACAGACGGTATGGCACTCGCCGTGCTTCGTTCAACGACGCTCATCTCCAGCGTATACACCCTTCGTAACGGCCGTAGACTGTACTCGCTTAAAACTGCGACGTTAATTATCAAGTGACGTTAGTCGGTGGCGTATTTTGACACGGCGCCTCTCTCTTCCACGTATTGGAATTTTACAAGTCTGTCGGATAATTATAACATTTGATATTTTTTTTCTTATATAATTCATTTTTTTTATTCGGGGAGTTTTTTGGGTGAAATATGCAGGCCCTGTTACGGGTAATTTGGGATCGGAATTAAGCGCCCCCGGCCGGAGAATAGATGGACCCACTTAACCCCTTCCCCTTTTTTTAGCAAATTTTATTTTCTATTATACCGCAAGAAGCGTGCTACCGTATTCCAAGCTTTTCCATCCAACGCTTGTTGATACTGACTGCGCATAATGCGCTGTCAGTATAATAAAAGAAGTTAGAATTGAGAGAATGACCTGTGAGAAAAACAATAGGCGCCATCCAGACCCTTTCGCGAGGATTTTTTCCTTCTGAACTGTGGCGGGTGGTATTATATACAGCCCGAAATAGATTCAATAATAACAAAAGACCGGCATCATGTCTTTGAAAATCACGCCCCCCCCCCCCCGTAATTCCAGCCTCCCGCACTTCGCCATTTTAATTAGCTCTTTAATTTTTATTAGATTGGGTGCCGTGGCTTTGTTTTCTTCAATTTTAGGTCCAATAGACGCTTCAATAAAACATTGTATTTATTTTTTCAAAATTAATCAATTTTATCGCAATTTGTGAATTTTTAATAGCCTCCTTTTAAAATTTTCCCCAATTCGAATTTCCCTAGATTTAACGATTTTTCGATCTAATTTCTCTTTTCTCAATTTTCGAGATATAAATTTCTTAGATGACGGTAGTGTTCGGCAGTCGATTAATTTTTATCCATGAATAAAATAAGCTCGGCTATAATTAAATAATATTTATTTAAATAACCAATATATTGGTTATAGTTGAATAAAACTTGTAAAATGTTTAAATAATCGAAAGTGAATAAGCCTATTATTTAAATAAAACAAACAATTATTTAAATAAATACCACTTTTATTCAAATTAATGCTTGGTTGCGTAAAAAAAAACATAATTAAATAAGTTAAAATGATATTCGTTTTACCAACGTTTTTTTAAATAAATCGGAAAATTTGTGGATAATGAATAAACAATTCCGAACACTAGATGACGGAAATTTGGCTGTCAATAAAACATCTTCAAGGAAATCGACAATAAGTAATATTTCCGAGACCCAGGACCTGCAATTAACTATTTATAATTTTTTATATAGTGTTTGTTAAAAAAAATTAAACTTTTCACCTGTATGGTATGCAACAAGTGTTTCCTTTTAACTAGGTAGCTTTTTTTTTGACATTTTAAGGAAAAGTTTCCATTATTCAACAAGCACTTTAAGTTTTCTTCCCGCCGCGCAAATATCCTGGTGGTAGGCCAACCGCACAACACGTTGGCCTACCACCAGGATATTTGCGCGGCGAGAAGTAAACTTAAAGGAAAACTGGCAGAAGAAATCGTAGGCCTTTAAGCGCCTATTGCTTTTATTTTTGAATAGTTTCGATAATTTTAATTTTATTATTTAAGTTTGTATTTGTATTGATTATAATAAACCACCTTAGGCTTCGTACACTACCTGGAAAACCTGTAAAAGTCAGGGAATTACAAAATGTTTCCAAAAGGTCAGGGAAAATCATGGAATTTGGAAATGGTCGAAAAAAGTAAGGGAATTTGAAAATGGTCCAAAAACGTAAAGGAATTTCAAAATGACCCCCAAAAAAAATTGGACAAATAAATTTTGAAAGATGTACATAATAAATATTTTTCAAGATTTTAACTCAAATCATTCATTTAATCTACAAAAATGGTCAGGGAAAACCTGGAAATGTCTGGGAATTTAATCCCGGAAATTTTGTACGAACCCTGAATTAACTTAATGACATCATTTTAAACACTACAAGAATGTTTGACCTATACGTATACAAGAGCTTTTGTGTCAAAATGTTAAACTAGACATAATAATAATCAGCTAGGCTAATACCCAAGGCACCACCCTAGGCTTAAGTCATCGAGCGACTTTTAAAGCCTTTAATTCAGGTGGCCGGGTTACATTTGGTTCTATACTAGAATGGAAATTTTTTATTAGGTTGTTTTTTTTAGTTTACAACTGTGTTTAAATTTTTTTTACAATTTCAAGAAGGAGTGGTCACTCCCTCTGTGAAAAATACGTTCGTCGGAATATTTAATTGGAGCGATAAAAATAGCAGTTTCCCAACGTATTAAATTCGACCAATAAAATATCAGAATTTTTCCAACATATTGAATTCTACCAATGGAATATTAGTACTTTCCCCAACGTATCGAATTGGTCCAATAAAATAACAGCATTTTCTCAACATATTGAATTCTACCAATGAAATACTAGCAGTTTCCCAACACATTGAATTGAACCATTAAAATATCAGAATTTTCTCAACATATTGAATTCTACGAACGTAATATTATTAGTTTCCCCAACATATCGAATTTAACCAATAAAAAAAACAGAATTTTCCCAACATATTGAATTCTACTAATGAAATTTCAGAATTTTCCCAACATATTGAATTAAACTAATAAAATTTCCGAATTTTCCCACCATATCGAATTGGACCAAAAAAAATCAGAATTTTACTAACATATCGAATTGGACCAATAAAGTTGAAGAATTTTCCCAACATATCGAATTGGACCAATAAAATTGAAGAATTTTCCCAACATATCGAATTTAACCAATAAAATTTCAGAATTTTCCCAACATATCGAATTGGACCAATAAAATTTCAGAATTTACCCAACGTATCGAATTGGACCAATAAAATTTCAGAATTTTCCCAACATATCGAATTGGACCAATAAAATTTCAGAATTTTCCCAACATATCGAATTGGACAAATAAAATTTACGAATTTTACCAACATATCGAATTGGACAAATAAAATTTACGAATTTTCTCCAGGTGTATGTATTTCACTATACATAATAGTGTGTAGACGTACCTTTGTGTGTACAGCCTGCACTTCCTACAAGTACCCCCTACACGTTTTCTGGTTCGAGCTTAAGTGCTTAACCTGTCTGATGAGTGCTGTCGTAGAATTCATGACGCCAGATGCGGGTTTGTTTAAAATCATTAACGTAACCTGCTTGAATTACAAAATTATTAAAACCACAAAAAATTTAAATTTTTGGAATTTCCCATCTTATGTTGCTGTCCTCCCCCCATTGGGTTGATATAGATCGTGTGAACGTACGTTGGGGGGTTATAAAACAAGCGCTTTCCACCCTCCCTAATAACTAAATCAGGCCTCCCAGAGTTCCTATAATTCCTATAATTTTAATATACTCCTATAATTTCCTATTTTCTCATAATTGTTCCTATAAATTTATATTTTTTCTAAATTTTCTAGTTTTTCTATAGCTATATCCAGAAATTCCTATAATTTTAAAAATAATGTATTAGAAAAGCTTTGGCTTAGGTCCGGTGTTCCCGAAAACATCTACGGTTGGGCTCCCAGAGTTCCAATAAATTCCTATAATTTCAATATACTAATATAGTTTCCTATTTTTTCATAATTGTACGTATAAATTCCTATTTTTAGCTATTTAAATGTTCCTATAAATTCCTGTTTTTTGGCTAAAAATGTTCCTATAAATTCCTATATTTTCTATGAAATTTCCTATAATTCCTATAATATTTTTAAAAAAATCGCTGGGAGTCCTGTAACTTCCACCGGCAAAATTTGGTTGCCCTTTAAAGAGTCAGCTATTCCAGAAAATCAATTTAATATCAATCGGGGTTCGATGCGCGTGACGTAATTACTACCGTAATTAATCGATGATTTCATTTCTAGATATTATAATTGGTGGGAACGTGAAATGCTCGTAGGCAAAGAAATAAACTCTACCCACTCAATCGGGAATAAACGTCGGGGTTACCCGAGGCGTTACCCGAAATTATCCGTCCGCTCAATTTATTTAATACTGTTTATATATTTTTCAAGGGTGCCCGAAATATATTTTTTACGTTCTCATTTTTTTTATATAAAGAGAATGACGTAATGACTAAAAATAAAGTCTGACGTGGAATCGAAAAAATTTCCTAATTAATAGTTTGTGGTAATCAATGACCTTTTATTTCTACGGATCGACTATCAAGTTTTTTTTATTTTATTTTTGCGCGGTCGACTTTTAACCCTATCCGGAATGCCCACGCCTGAAAGGAGGAACTCCAAAAAGATATCCGCTTGTCCCACTACGCGTCGCTGTGGTAATTACGCTTAACACTTTCGATTACGCAGTTCGGAAAACTCGGTTGATTAGTTCATCCCCCCTCCCAAAAATAAAAAAGGGGGGGGGGGGAACAAATTGATAATATTAATAATATGATTTTTATTATTTTTATTTCCGTGATTATTCCTTTATGGTTCCTCCGCTGAACGCGTGACACCTCCGTCCGACCCCAACACAAGATTGACTCGCTGTGGGTTTTGTTGCCGGTTGCTTGTCTTATAAACGGGGGTTTTACGATCAGGGGTATATCTGTCTGTCTGTTCAGGTTTCCCGGGTATATTCAAGTGGTTTTAGCATATTTACTTATTTTTTTCATTATTTTATTTTCTTTGATTTTATTTTCTTTGATTTCATTTTCCTTGATTTTATTTATTTACTTTACTTTACTTTACTTTACTTTACTTAATTTTATTTATTTATTTTACTCGATTTTATTTATTTATTTTACTTGATATATTTATTTACTTTTCTTGATTTTATTTATTTACTTTACTTGATTTTATTCATTTATTTTACTTGATTTTATTTATTTTACTTGATTTTATTTATTTTACTTGATTTTATTTAAATTTAATATGTTGGCTACTTACGTATAAAATAATCTAAATTTTAAAAAATGACAACTTTATTTACGCAATAAAAGTGATAATTAAAAGCATATTTTACATATGTCAGTTAACATATGTATTTAACTGACATATGTAAAATATGCTTTTAATTATCGCTTTTATTGCGTAAATAAAGTTGTCATTTTTTAAAATTTAGATTATTGATTTTATTTATTTCATTTTATTTCATTCATTTAATTAAATTCATTTTATTTATTTCATTTTATTTATTTCATTTTATTTATTTCATTTTATTTATTTCATTTTATTTCATTCATTTTATTTCATTCATTTAATTAAATTCATTTTATTTATTTCATTTTATTTATTTCATTTTATTTATTTCATTTTATTTATTTCATTTTATTTATTTCATTTTATTTATTTCATTTTATTTATTTCATTTTATTTATTTCATTTTATTTATTTCATTTTATTTATTTCATTTTATTTATTTCATTTTATTTATTTCATTTTATTTATTTCATTTTATTTATTTCATTTTATTTATTTCATTTTATTTATTTCATTTTATTTATTTCATTTTATTTATTTCATTTTATTTATTTCATTTTATTTATTTCATTTTATTTATTAATTTTACTTGATTTTGTTTATTTATTTTTCCTCACTTTATGTATATATTGATTTGTTTATTCATTTCTTTATTAAATGGCGGTCTTACTCTTCTTAGTTAGTTTAATGGTTAATATTTAGACCATCTCTAGCCATTTTTTTTATTTTATTTTTTTATTCTTTTTCCTTGTTTTTTTTTTATATATCTGTAATACTATAATATTCAATCGGATTTAGTATCCTTACTCTTGTTTTATTTTTTACTTTATATATTTTATTTATTTTTCATTCGCTTATGTATTAATCGATTAATTTATTTCTTTATTAAATTTACCGTTTTATTATAATAGTAATATTATATAAAAAAATGTTGACGGAATGTCGGGTGCTGTTCAAAAAACAGCCTGTATTTCGTCAAGAATATAGAATATGACTCGATTGATTTTTCCCAGGGTTACGGTGGTAAATAACGGTAGATATTAGGCCAAAACTATTCGCTCGCTTTGGGACGAAAAGAGTACACCTTTTACCCCAAACTACCATTTCTTCAATAACAGCCAAACTGTATTTTGAAGTTGCTCGCTGTTTCCTAAAAAATTACTCCAAAACTAGCTAATAGTTTTCGCCTAATGGTTTATAATATATTTCCATAGGGTTACCACGAAAACTGGAAAAACCTGGAATTCCTGGAAAAGTCAGGGAATTTGAATATGGGTATAAAAATCAGGGAAAAGTCAGGGAATTTGAATATGGGTATAAAAATCATGGAAAAGTCAGGGAATTTGAATATGGGTCTAAAATCAGGGAAAAGTCAGGGAATTTGAATATGGGTCTAAAAATCAGGGAAAAGTCAGGGAATTTGAATATGGGTCTAAAAATCAGGGAAGAGTCAGGGAATTTGAATATGGGTCTAAAAATCAGGGAAAAGTCAGGGAATTTGAATATGGGTCTAAAAATCAGGGAAAAGTCAGGGAATTTGAATATGTGTATAAAAATCAGGGAAAAGTCAGGGAATTTTAAGAATTAGTCTAATAATTAGGGAAATGTCAGGGAGTTTAATTTCGGTTTGCAAATAGGAAACTTTCTAAAATATAGGTTAAAAAACACAAAAGCTTGGCACAAAATAAGTCAGGGAAAAACTGGAAAAGTCAGCGAATTCGATTGTGAAAAAACTGTGGCAACCCTATACCATGAATTGCTTACAGTATTAAAAAATTAAACGTACATTTATGCAATTAAATCTTTAAGATTTCGAACAGACTTGTATAGTAATGAAAATAAAGTTCAAGATCTTCTAAAGTTGGTATTTTCCTTTTTTGAATGATTTTCATGATTTCACATATTATTATAGATTATTTACCACTATTTACAACTATTTACCATTATTTACAACTATTTACCATTATTTACCACTATTTACCATTATTTACCACTATTTACCATTATTTACTATTATTTACCACTATTTACCATTATTTACTATTATTTACCACTATTTACCATTATTTACCACTATTTACCATTATTTACCACTATTTACCATTATTTACCACTATTTACCATTATTTACCATTATTTACCACTATTTACCATGATTTACCAGTGGTATGCACAATTTTCCAAAAAAGTGGTATTTTTGAAACACTGATTTTTCCCAATACTATTTGATGCTCAGTTCCCGAGCACGCGGCACAAAAATCATCTCTGTCAAAAAATGGACGTAATATAATTTGAAGACAACACTACTGATAGAAAAACAGGTGCAACGCTGCATTACGGATAGATGCAGTACCGAATTTACTGAAGGTGGGGCCCTAGGCAGATTTTGGCGGGGGCCTATGTAAGGAAAGCGTAAACGCAAAACTCGCGTGTCCCGAAGCTGAGCTTATGTCCCCAGAATAATGATTTTTCAAATAATAAAGCAACATATGTTTTTCTCTTAAACCGAATCAGTGAAAACTCCGTCGATTTCATCAGCGGGGGGGCCTTCTGTTGGTGGGGGCCCATAGTCCAGTGCCTAGTACAGTGGCGCCGATCGATTTTTTCCCCAATGGGGGCCGAAGCTCACTAATAAACTTGGAATGAGGCTGCTGGCAACACTTTCTTGCTACGGATACTTAAAAGTAAATGGCCTTTAACATCGGCGGTTTTACCAATGGGGGCAGAGCCCCCATTGTTTTTTCCCAATGGGGGCTTCAGCCCCGCCGCCCCCGTGGGATCGGCGCCACTGGCCTAGTAGGCCTAGTCCTTGATCCGGCACTGGATAGATGGGGCTTTTACAAGTCAATTCCGCCATTTTCGTCTACTTTCCTCGAGTGATTTTAGATTTACGACTCGCTAACAATAGATCAAAAAGGTGGCCGATTTTCAAACCATCTCGTCCAAGACGACTTCGCATCTTTAACAATGGTCGAAATAGAGTAAAGTCTACGCGTTAATTGCGCGATGGCGATTGGTAGAAAAATCAGTTTATGATTATTATACCGTAGGGAATTGAAATATATTTTTTTTTGAGTCGTTCCTTCTTGTTTGTGGGTGAAAGAGGCGAACCATTGCCCACGCGAGCTGCCCTCTGGCGTGGTAACTTAAAACCTCCGTGTCGGGTCGTAATAAAGGGTTAAAAGGTCGTGCGACCTTCGGTGACCCGCCTCGGGCGTCAGCGAAAGCCGAGATTCTTTGAAGGTAAAGTACAGGTGGCGCGTTTCTAGTGGGTGGAAAATAGAATAGGTGACGATATTGGAAAGTAGACTTAGAGGCGCCATCTTCCGACTTTTAAAGCAAAAAAAGCCTACGACTTTTTCTTCTCTTTTCTCTCTATTGACGACGTCACCCACTGATTTCTTTCTTTAAAAAGGTAAATTTCCTTTACCGTGCCAGAGGTATAACCATGGAAGAAGTTATGGTATAACATATTAGGCTGATTTTTAATGAAACGTCGTGTGTTTGTCAGATTGAAAATAAGGAAAATAGCTCGCGGCTTTTAAATCTTTTCACACCGATCTTGAATGCTACATATTTTTCACGTTAAATTTAGTCAACGAATAAAGTTTTTGAAAGGACGCAATGTTTTGACACATCGATATAATTTTGTTATGGCTGAAACTGTATTAGATATAAATATAAGTTTATAATTACAGTTCAAAGAAGTACCTCTGCGTGTTACATTTTTGCTGAAAGTCATTTCTAAATTGAGCTCACATTTTTGGTGAACTTCGGACTAAGTTATTAGGCGTAGGACCAGCGAGTGATACTCTTTTTTAAGTTGCGCATTTTTCTCGCTAGAGGTGCTTGCCGTTTAGTTATGACGTCAGTTCTACGTCACTCAACACATATAGTAATAACATAAGTGTATAATATTGTTACATAAGTGTGACACTTCCTATCAGGGTTCATACAAACATGGAAATCAGTGAAAACCTGGAAATATCAGTGAAATTTATTTAAAGCAAAAAGTCAGGGAAATATCAGGGAAAATGAAAATTTTCCTGAAAAATCAGGGAAATCGGGGAAAATGATTATGAGAATTCCAAATTATGTGCAATTTGTTTTAGTATTTTTGAAATTATTACTTAGTATTGAATTCATACGTTCAATCTTGACTATATTATATTAGAAAGTGTAATAGTAATGCTTTTAACATTTTAGAGACCCCTATTGTTTTAAAAAGTACACCTGGAAAATATTCTGGGAAACCTGGAAATATCAGGGAAAATGGTTTTTGAAATATTGTATGAACCCTGTCCTATTCTGACATGCAAAAGTTTTACTATATATCTACATCGACCAACTGGCACACTTACGAGAGGAAATAATTGACCTATGATATAACGCTAAATAACTCTTCGTAAAATGGTTCTATTGGTTTGTCTCGTGAATAAAAAAATCTAAGAACAAATTTTAGGTCCAATTTTTGCATTCTAGCCACAGATATTAATTACCTGTAAAAATAAAAAATGACAAAAAAATCAAGATCCGTCAAAAATGACAATACGCATGTGCAGAAGAGGCTGCTTTCGAAATATCTAACAAACCCAAAGGCAGATTCGCTCCTCTAATGTTGTGCAGCGCCCCCTTTTATCTAAACTCATTTCCACAACCTCATTCAAAATCGTGGCGGTCTGTAATTCCGACGTAAATGATTTTAATGAAATGCTTCGACATACGGTCGATGGTGCCAATTTAAGCCTTGGCCACCAAAAATAAACATATACTTGTCGTCCGCTGAAGCATTTAGTTTATGGTTTGACTCAAATACCGGATATAGCGTAACATACTGCCCCTACTAAAAATTGAACTTACACAATCGATAGTTTGATATTTCGATATCCGCCCCTTCTCCACACGCGCATTGCCATTTTTGACGGATCGAGATTTTTTGTAATTTTTGAATTTTACAGAATTGTCTTCCTGTTTATTAAATATTAGGTAAGATCTCTAATTATCTATTAAATTAGATCGAAAACGTTTGAGATCGTTGAGCAAATAATTAAAAAAATTAAGCAGACACCTGCCAAAAAGAAAACGGCCTTAGGCGAAGAAACAGGTAGTCGCGTTGTGAAATTCGAAGACTCTTAAAAAGTCAAAAAGGTTCGTGAAATATGTGTTCATATGACAGTGGCGCCAATCATGGGAGGTTAATTTCAAAGCTTCTTTTAAACAAACGAGACAGCGCTTACGCGGTACTTTACAGGTATTCTGGAAAATCCCAACTTTAATAAGTGGACTTTACGAAACACTACCCTCAAAGAAAACAATTAGCTAATATAAGATTGATTCTACACCTGGAAACGAAATAAATTGACAAAACACCGATACTGTACTGTCCGTCGCGTGAAAGCCGAAAAACAGCCCAGACCACGTTGAAAAAACAACATTACCTGATTAAATTCCCAAAGGTCTCCCTTTCAGTCGGGTATGCAAATTAGTCGGGGTTTACAATTTCCTTATTTCAATTTTGAAGCGGCGTCAATGTATGCGTTTCAAAGACTTCACCCCCTCCCCCAACGCCACTCTTTTTTGTTTGGGTCAGGGTTTCGAATCCACGTTTTAGAAATTGGCATTTTTATACCGCCATAAATTAGCTATGTGTTTCAACCAATGATATTATTTAGAGAGGAAGAAAAATTTTTACGCTTTTATTTATACTATAGATGGCGCCAATTTAAGATGTTTGCCGAAAAGGTAATAAATAACGACTAATTTATTACAAAAACATTTTCTAACACTAGTGTAAGCGATGTTTTATGTAAAAAAAACCTATAAACATAAAATCAACTCGTAGAAAATTCGGTATAAAAAAGAAGCCAAAAAAATTATATTTTTCATGGGTTTTTAGGCAATTTAAAATTTTTACGTTTCAAACTGCTGGCGCCATCTGGTAAGACTTGGGGTATTTAAAAATGGACCTCTAATGGCGTTACCCCTGCGAAAGAATCTTCGCCCTAAGTGTTAAATCGCTCAAGTATATTTATGATTTTAACTAGAGCCAAACCTCGATCGTATTGATTTGGTTATAATAAGTATTCACTATATCCGTTCTGTTTTTTATTTTCGTCCTTCTCAACGGGGGTGAAAGAAAAATCGGTGTTTAAATTGGGAGGACTTCTAATAAACATTGGCTAGGTTTATAACTTTCAACATTTTCTCTTTCGCTATTTCCCCGTCTTTCTTTCTGGGCGATTGCAAATATTTCGATGTTTAAATAGAATGAGACCAAAGTGGCGCCAATCGTGTTATTGCTATCGCGCCTAAGAATGTTTTATTTTCTTACATTTATTCGAAATATTTATGATTTTTAGACGGAAAGACTGTGCCTATAATAAATGGTTTAAGCGCTGAAAAATCCCACCCTTGATTGGTAAAAATATACTAGAGATTCAACCTACTTTGGACCTCATTTTTTATTCCAAATTAGCTATACTAAGTTGCGGGTTAAGAACGGCAAAATATATAGTACATTTGGCGGGAAGACACTAGCATGAATTTATGGTAAATTGGCGGCGGGAATTTCGAATTTCGCTTATTTTCTGTGGAATTAATCTAGGCTAGAAATATCTATTTCGTAAATTTCAAAGTGATCAATAAATATTTTATGTAGATTATTATTTTTAAGTTTCATTATAAAGTATTTTTAGTATTACGCTCCTTAACAATCATCAAAACGCGCGTTTATGGTAATTTCGGCATTACCCGTTCTATACTTACCCTGGACTCGCCAAACTGATTTCTTTTAGGTATGCCTCTCTTGTAGTACTAAAAATAAATTATGACAACTGTTTTTAAATCTTATCTATGTTAATTAATTAGTTATCACTTTGAAATATAATAGTCGGTATTATCCAAAATTATACAACGCGCGCGGGTATACTTAAAAATTCAACCGTAAGTAGGCCAAATTTGAAATTCTCGTCGCCGATTTACCGGAAATTCTTCCTAAGATCTGTCCGCCAAATGCATTAGATATTTCGCCTTTCTTATAAACTGCAACCGAGTATAGAATTTCTTAATATACTTTAAAATAAGGACCACGAAATGTTCAAGTTTTTCCCCTACTCTTGATAATGATATCAAAGGTAATCGAAACCTATAGGTCAGATTATCTTTGCCTAGGTTAAGTTTTTAATTATTAAACTTGTGCACTTGAACATTTCGTTGTGTCCTTATTTTATAGTATATGTTGAACATAGGGACATTTTGGACCGGCTGTGGGATCAACTTATATAGGGAACATGTAATATAATTAATATTACCTTTAAAGGGTATATTTCTCAATGGTCTAATGAAAAGTGTGCAATTAAACTCTATTTTCCCACCAAACATTTAATTAAAACTAGTTTATTTAACTTCATTTCTGTTTATATTATATCGTTGTGCACACACTATAATCTAAATATTTCAATATAAATTTCATATCTTATGAAACGCACGTATTTGGCCAAATAGTTTAAAATTTATAATTGAAAACGTAGTACTCATTTGCGTTAAAATTATAGATATTTACAATTGCGTATTAATGCGATAAATGTTTATTTTATTTTAAGGAAGTTTCCAAAATGAACTCTTTATAATCAAAATACATCAACCAAAATGCAATATAAATAATATAATTTTATAATAATAATAATAATAATATAAGGTATTTTTAATTTTTTGTTATTAATGTTATAATTTTATGTATTATTTAAAGGAAGTAGCCAAAATGAACTCTTTATAGTCTAAATATATCAAACCAAAATGCAGTATAAATATTTTTTTTAAATAATATTATAATATAATAATAATTCAAATATAAGATATTTTTAATTTTTTGTTATTAATGTTATTTTAAGGAAGTAGCCAAAATGAACTCTATATAATCAAAATATTTCTAAACCAAATGCAATTGAAATCAATAATGTAGTATAATTAATGCGGATTTTAAGGAAGTACGCTATAAATCTATTTATCGCGACAATAAAAGGGAATCCGAGAAAATCCTGGCGTCGAAAATTGAAAATGGGTATTTCCAGGACGCCGTAGAAGGAACAAAAATCTGGCGTGAATATTAAACAGGCTTTATCCGCGATCCGGCGGCGCCGAGACAAAGGGAAGGCACGGGCCAATCGGTACTGATCAAAGACGATGATGCAGACGCTTTTCTCTCCCCCTCCCCCGTTCCTAGCCTACTCCATCTTAGCAACGCTTTTAATACGCTCTTTTGAAACGTTTTACAAAATCGACTATTTGAGAGCAAATGTCAAGCAAGTCTAAAAAACCCTATTTGAGTTTTTGTGTGTTATATGTATAATAATCGCAATAATAACATGCTTATGGAAGTATACTAATAAATTTAATAAAAAATGAATCAATCTAATATAAAAACCCGTAAGGATTCTTTACGCGATTTTTTTTCAAAAGTCACATAACTCGACTTGCTTAATTTTTGCAAGGTGGCGCTATAGAATGACGGATACGCATCGAAGGCAGGGTGTAATGGGGGAGAGAGCTTACTTCATCTTTCCGCTATGTAGATGATGACGTCACATGAAAACTACCTACAAAATGGGGGGTTGAACTTCCCTGTAGGTATACAAGTTGGAGGGCGCGGTTTTTTATTTCAGTTCAATTTTGAGCAAATATCCCATCCGCCTCTGTGAACCCTGCCTTAACTGAGCCACCTTTATGTACAATATTTCTTTTCCACCGAAATTATAGACCGAAAAAAAAAGATCATATCTATACTCCGAATCTCCGTCTTTTACCTGGCAGTGCAGTCCAAGGTGATAGAGCTTGCGCGCTCAAATTTGCACGAGGCAAAAAAAAAATATATCGAGCGGTGTCTATGATGTTTTCTAACATAGACACCGCTGTAATGAAATGCATAGTTGTAACTTAGCCACGTAGATAAGTATTTTCAACGCGAACGCGGCCACTATCCTCCCTTTTTTTCCCCTTTCAGTAGCTTCTACAGCGGATCAATCATATCCAGGCGACTACGTTCGCACTGCAAAATGGTAGTGACGAGTCCCGAAAATTATGTATATCATCACTACCTGACCAATTATTTTGTCCAAATCAGCCCCAAAAAATGAGGCGTGGACCGCTTTTTATGACCATCAGCCGCTTCCCAATAAACTCTGTTAGTATAAGTTTAATCAATGATTTATACCATTTATCAACGGCTCTCTCCGCAGTTGGTTGGTTGAGGTAGATGCGGCTACCGCCTCTGGCTACCACCAATTTTTCAGTCCCGGAACTAATTGTAAAATCACTTCAAAGGTCGTTTTAGTGGCGACATAAACACTGCAGAATGCGCCGGCAATTATCATTATTTTTTATATGAATTTTTTGGGGAACTTACGAGACGCCATTTCTGACAGTTTATAGTTTATGACTGATACGGTGGAGATTCGAGCGGTAATTTACCTTTTCTTGGTAGAGAGAGGATGTAAATGTTGAAAAAAAAATGCTTAAACGTCGAGAAGCGGTTTATTCTTCCCCTTGTAGTCGCCTGCACAGCTATGCACCGAAGCAATGCGGGTGGAACACTTCTACAGGCGGAAATAGGCCAGTTGGTCTACTACGGCTTACCCGCATTATTGCCGTATTTATTCTAAATAATAATAATAATAATAATAATAGCGACTTAAAGGGCCACACAATAATTTGATAAATTTGGCCTGAATTTCAGATAGCTCCTCCCTTTCCGTACCTCGTGATAGCGGATCCAACTAGTGTTGTTAATTTTCCGGAAAAATAAAATGCGGAAAACTTTCCAGAAAATTTTCCGAATTGCGGAATATTTTCCGCAAATCGGAAAAATAAAAAAATTGAAACATAAATTACTTTGTAAGGGTTTTTAATGTTTTTAACTTTTTATCGATATAAAATGTCTAATATCAGTAAACATACTACAAAACATTAATAGTGTTACATTGTTAATCAGTTTAAACTAGTCTAGAGGTTTAGTTTTACTTTCAGATTCTAAAAAATTAGGCAATAATGGCGCTTTATTTAAATTTGCAAACAATATATTAGACTAATCATGGAATAAAAACTTAATTTTTTTTCGGAAAAATACGGAAAATTTTCCGGAAAAAAGACCTCGGTCATTTTCCGTAAAATTTTCTTACAACACTAGATCCAACGAATTATAATTTGAGCAGTTTTAAAGCCATATTTCAAACAATTCTGTGGCCCTTTAAAAAGATTCTATTTTCGATATTTGCTCATTACTAAAACAGGCAACGAAGCTTTTATTAAAACAGCAAAACAATTGAATAAATTGGTCTGTTACCAATTTCTATCAATATTGCCGTATTTTTTTCGAACACAAAGAGAGCAAATTTGTAATTGTTATCGTGGGGTATAAATAGCAACTAGTTTGTCTACTAGCTCTTTTCACACGATGTTTACGCATTTATAAATAATAAAAAGCTGTATTTATTTATAATAAGGGGGTTCAAATTTTAATTATTCCTCAGGGTTTTAAATAATATTTAATTATTAGCATTGGGTATAAATAGCAACTAGTTGGTCTACTAGCCTTTTTCACTTGGCTTTTATGTATTTATAAATAATAAAAAGTACACAGTGTTTATTTATATAGCTGGTTCAAATTTGCAAATATTATAATTAGTCCTGAGGGGTTTAAATAGCATTTTAAAGAGTAAGAAAAACCATTAAGACGTGAACAAAAGAAAAACAAAAGAACCAGCTAAAAATAGCATATTTGTTCTCACCCAGCAGTCATTGCCAAGAAGATGCCATACATAAAAACTATTTATTTCCCCTTCATCCAGGTTATTAACGTTCTTACAAATAACATGTTTACAATTTAATCTTTTCCCCTGTCTTATTGCGCGTGATTTTTTACAATTTCCTTTTAAAAGTAGGCGTAGTAGTAGGTGGGTCCCCCAAATGAGCGGTATTTCTTCTAATTAAAGAACGCCATCTCCCGAATACAAAAATTAAAAAGAAACCCCCCAAAAAAACTAATTTCAAGCATTTCGGAGGGCGAAAAAATCTCTCTTTTTCACTTCTTCTCGTCTGTCTGTCTACTTTCGCTCTTTTCGAGGGAGTGTTCTTCGTAATCAGTCCAAAATGCGACGCAAACTTTACCAGCTACGAAGCCTTGACGAGTATCGTCAACTAACCGCCGCGTTGAAGCTCTATAGGTTAAGCTTATTTTTTCGCGTCTCGGTGAAAAGTAGGCCTAGGCCCGGGGTACAGCGCGAAATATATCGTCTTGTGGCGCCGCGCAATCGCGACGAGCCGCCGCGTCTCTCCGCTTCCTGAATGCGCCGCCGGCGCCTATTTACTCCGCGCGCGACGTAGCCCGTTTAGTAAAAGCCCGCGCTATGAGCCAAAATATAATTCAGTCAACGATATAGAATTTTCCCGTAGAACTCTTATCCCCCGTTTCTTCGCTCACGGCCGCCGACTGATATTTTTTTCACGGAAAAACGTCACGTTTTTGCGTATAAAGGCTAGTTTTCACTCGTGCAACAACGCAGCCACGGCCAACTTCAACTTGTACAATATCCGTTAGGCCTAATGCATTTTTTTTGCGTCGTGTAGTTTTTACCGCAGTGAAATCACCCCAGATAGAGTCACTCGGACAATGTCTTTTCCTCCTTCTTCAATTCCTGAAGTTTCAGAGATAATCTACAAGTTTTTATTCATTAAAGAGATGGGATGGGGTGGCGGGAAACAAAAGCATTGTCTTTCCATTTATAACTTCTAGGAAAACCAGTAAGGCGAGTTCAAATCAAACTTTTCGGTTTTCTTTCGCCTAATTTTGATTTTTCGAGATAGCAAAATTTCCACGATACCTGGAAAACCTGGAATTACCGGAAAAGTCAGGGAATTTTAAAAATTAGTTTAAAAATCGGGGAAATGTCAGGGAATTAAATTTCGGTTGCAAATAGGAAACTTTTACTAAAATATAGGTTGAAAATACCAAATCTTGGCACAAAATAAGTCAGGAAAAATCTCCGGAGATGGTCAGGGAAAACCTGGAAAAGTCAGGGAACTTGATTGTGAAATACTGTGGCAACCCTGACGTAGTATAAAGATTGATACATGTTTCAATTTAGAAGGCTTTTTACCAGATTTCTAGACCCTCACTATGCAGATTTAATTTATCGATGTATAATGAAATTGGTCGATGGGGATCGAGGACGAAACATTTACCGCTAGTAGCGTGACCGGGCTATAAGTCCTGTAAGCAGACGGCAGCTTATTATTCCATTGAACAACAAGTAGTTATTCTTGACAACGCGTGTTTTTAAAACTAATAACATATGTCGTCTGCTTAGTTAACCTATAGCTCTGTCACGCCACAAACGGTGAATTTTTTTCTTAGATCATCATAGATTTTGATTTTTCGAGGTATGGATTTATATTTGTTCCGATATATTTTTGTGATTTTAGTCCAATAAATTTCCCATAAATTTGCGAAATAAATTCAAAAGTCTCCCATCTTTTTAATCTTACTTTTCGAGATGTATTAATATATTATTAAATTTAATAAGAGATATTAATAATTAATAAAATATAAATTTAGATTATTTCCTATAATTTTGGAATTTGAATTCAATAACACTATATACATTTTTATTAAACTTGATTTTCAAGTTATGTATTGGTAATATTAGTTGTTCAAAAACTCCTATAATTTAGGGATTTTAATCCTGTATTTTTTTGCGGACTATTGTGGTGAACATAATTCCGGAGAAAAAATTCACTGGTTGAATAGGAAAAAAACAATGGAAGGAAACTCCTCGCTAACGAGGGAGCTATATTGCGTAGAGCGCCACATTGTCGCCTGGTGACGATGTAGGGACATAACATAATAGAAAGATTAAGCACCCGACGTCACAAACGGAAACGTCTAAGCTTTCCACAGTACATTCCAAACTTTTCGCCAAGCTATCTTGACACCGCTGACAAAGAGTTTTAAAGTTCCCGTTAAAAACGTCCGTACGGCCGCTGCCATATTCTCTGACGGGTGCGCGGCTTCGTCTCGTCTCGCGACAACGTTGTTCTATAATAAGAGAATGGAGTTTAATGAGGTCGCCGACAGAAGGCGGCACATGATGCGTTTCCGGCAGAAAACATTTTATTCGATAATTTGGGGATGATGGGTTAAACGGAGGAAAAAGGATGATGTTAATTTAGGGTTTAGTTCGCCAATTTAGCGGGGGGATGTTTATCGAGGAAGTTTGCGAGAGAGCTAGCGAGGGGGAGACTGTATTATAAAATCCACTTAAAATTACTTTGGCCGCAGTTTTTCTCTTTCAATGCCGGCAGCGCGGCGTACCAGATTAAATTATTAAATGAAGGGAAAAGCGGCGAGAAAATGAGGGGGTGGCTCGGTCCGTTCTTATTCGAGAAAAAGCTGGCAAATAATCGGCCGCCCTTGTAGTAAACAATTTGTACGTCTCGTCTTTCGCTCTCCGCGTTTTCATTCATGATTCGCTTTTCGCCTCCTTATCTCGAATGAACTAAAGAATGAACCAAGAAATAAAAAATAATTGCGATTTCTGTAAAAGCCAGCTTTTCTTTTAACGGCTTCGAAATGCGATTGCGCCGAATTGTTGCCTTTCATGATGAAGCTTATGAAGTTTGCGATGATGTTGAGTTGTACCGTAGATAAATATTTCATTTTCGAACCTCTGTTACTTTAAAAATGTGCTCTAACGTTACGTGAGATAATAGTAAATTTATTGCCAAAGTTAAACTCTAATATTAATAAAATTCCTATTCAGTTGTTCTTGTTATAATTCGTTCTCCAATTAAAGTAATAAGAGTTAATAAATTAAATAATAAAATAATTAAAATGATAAATAATAATTAATAAGATGATTAAAATGATTAATAAGATGATTAATGAGATGATTAAAATGATTAATAAGATGTTTAAAATGATTAGTAAGATGATTAATAAGATGATTAAAATGATTATAAGATGATTAAAATGATTATAAGATGATTAAAATGATTAGTAAGATGATTAATAATATGATTAAAATGATTAGTAAGATGATTAATAAGATGATTTATAAGATGATTAATAAGATGATTTATAAGATGATTAATAATATGATTAAAATGATTAGTAAGATGATTAATAAGATGGTTTATAAGATGATTAATAAGATGATTAAAATGATTAGTAAGATGATTTATAAGATGATTAAAATGATTAGTAAGATGATTAAAATGATTAGTAAAATGATTAAAATGATTAGTAAGATGATTTATAAGATGATTAAAATGATTAGTAAGATGATTTATAAGATGATTAAAATGATTAGTAAGATGATTAATAAGATGGTTTATAAGATGATTAAAATGATTAGTAAGATGATTAGTAAGATGATTAATAAGATGATTAAAATGATTAGTAAGATGATTAAAATGATTAGTAAGATGATTAAAATGATTAGTAAGATGATTTATAAGATGATTAATAAGATGATTTATAAGATGATTAAAATGATTAGTAAGATGATTAATAAGATGATTAAAATGATTAGTAAGATGATTTATAAGATGATTAAAATGATTAATAAGATGATTAAAATGATTAATAAGATGATTAAATTTAAAATTATTTATAAGATGATTAAAATGAAATAAAAATAATACAATTATAAATAAGATGATTAAAATGAAATAAAAATAAAATTATTAATAAGATGATTAAAATGAAGTAAAAATAAAATTATTAATAAAATGATTAAAATGAAATAAAAATAAAATTATTAATAAGATGATTAAAATGAAATAAAATTAAATACAAAAATAATGAATTATATAACTAATTAATTAAAAGTAAATACAAAAATAATAAATTAAACAATTAATTAATTAAAATATAGCAATAAACTAATTAAATAAAAATAAATAAATACATTTTTAAATTTAAAAAAAGTTTAGACAAACATTAATTTTCGAAATGTATTTATTTTTTTCACTATAAGTTCTAAACCCTCTATCTTTTTTCACCGATTCCGATCATCGTGGGATCAAAACAGGAAGTTTACCCGTTGTAAAACCTGGTTCGCGAAGAGGGTTCGGCGAAAAAAGCGCTCGCTCGCTAGCTTTTGTGATAAAGCAGGATACACGAAGAAGAAAAAAGTGATTGGACGATTTTACAGCTATGGTAAAACGTCCATCTAGTAAACAAATAAGCGGCAGGACATCCTGACGAATGCGTTGTACTTTGTGGAAAAATTCTTTCAATTAAATATGATATTCCAAAAAAATGTTCAAATAAGGTCCAGAAATTTCATAAATCAGGGTTTCCACACGTTAGGGAAAAGTTAGGGAATTTAAAAATGGGCATAAAAAGTCAGGGAATTTTAAGAATTTTTAAAAAGACAGGGAAAAGTCAGGGAATTTTAATTTTTTTTTTAAAAGACAGGGAAAAGTCAGGGAATTTTAAGAATTTTTAAAAAGACAGGGAAAAGTCAGGGAATTTTAAGAATTTTTAAAAAGACAGGGAAACGTCAGGGAATTTTAAGAATTTTTAAAAATACGGGGAAAAGTCAGGGAATTTTAAGAATTTTTAAAAAGACGGGGAAAAGTCAGGGATTTTTAAGAATTTTTAAAAAGACAGGGAAAAGTCAGGGAATTTTAAGAAATTTTAAAAAGACGGGGAAAAGTCAGGGAATTTTAAGAATTTTTAAAAAGACGGGGAAAAGTCAGGGAATTTTAAGAATTTTTAAAAAGACGGGGAAAAGTCAGGGAATTTTAAGAATTTTTAAAAAGACGGGGAAAAGTCAGGGAATTCAATTTTATTTTGACACTTTTTGAAAGTAATTTAACTCGAGTTATCTGATAAATTCCGTGATTATTATTTAGTTCCTTTAAAGTTTTGCTATTTTTTTAACGTTGCAATAATACTTTTGTACTGAAATGTAGGTTGATTTCAATTTATAAACTTCTGATAAAATCATAAAAGTAAAATATAAATCTGAAAATTGTCTAATTTGGTTTTAAAAACTCAGGGAAAATCTCTTAAAATGGTCGGGGAATTTAAATCTGAAAATATTGTGCCAACCCTGTAAATTTAGAGCATTCTCCCGAGTCGCGAAAATGTTCATTTTGAGACACCGTGTTGAAAGAGAAATATTCTTATAGTACGGTTGACCTCATTGTTTATTTCAGTTTCCTTCCCGGATCGAGAGGTTTTTTAACCACTCTTTTATTGCGTCATAGACCCAAAAAAAGTGTTATCATCACCCAGCTAGTAAAGGAAATGAAAAACATTTTTTTTATCTCAAGATTTTAAGATTTACATAACAATGATGAGAAATTTATCTCGCATCTTTTTCAGAGAGGGAGGAGTTTCATCGTAGGTGTATTTTTTTCCGTTTCTATAACACCGTTCCTTTTATGATTTATATCGTCAATGGGGCTCGCTTTTGAAACCTGGTAGGTGTAAATCAAGGTTGGTTAAGGGTGTTTTTGATCTCTGACAAAATTTAAGGGTACCTTTGAGGGGGGGCTGCATGAGGGATAAAAATAGTCATATATTACGTCGCTTTCGTTATTGCGCTTGTAATGGCTATGTTATAAAAACGTGTGAATTTTATTCCTGGAAAAAAGATAATGTTCTTTTTTTCGGGGATTCTGATTTTATTCCCATGTTTCGAGAAGTTTTAAAAATCTAGAATTCGTTTCAGTTGGGCTTTGCATTGTAATACTTTTTGTAGATGAGAAATGGATGGTTGTAAATTTGTATCCATTGTAAAGTATAGTTTATAGCCTGAATATTCTTAACCTTACGTTAGGATACTTTGTAGTTAAAGATCGTCTGGTTTTGATTTTTACGTAACACGATCGCCATCTAGGTAATGTTTTGTGATTGAAAAGGAGATGAAGTTTGACTACAAAGTATGCGAGCAGTGGCGTAGCCCGAAATTCGTCAAGGGGGGGTCTAAGTACGTGAATGCTAAGAAGGGGGTGGAAATTTAGTACAGTCAAAGGTAGGCCCAAGGGGGGAGGGGTCTGGACCCGCAAACTCACTCTACGCCACTGTATGAAAGGGAGGTACCATAGACAAAATGATATTACTAATCTGCCCTTTTAGATTTTTCCTGATCAAAAGGGCTTATTCAGGGTCAAAGTAATCGTTATTTTCAAGTGATTTAATTTTCCCATGTTGAAATGAAAACAAGTTGCCTCAAGGCAAATTAGACTTTTAAGATCAAAAGGGAGATAAGTAAATTTTTTTGTTTAAATTCCCAAGTAGCATTGCAATTGGAACTAATAATGTCGTTAGATAGCCTATAATAGGAATTATTAAGGCATCTCCCTGGGTGGGGGGAGTTACTACATTTTGATCTTAGTTGATCCAAAAAATGTAAAAGCGAGAATAAATTAAATTGGGCAAATTGTCCCCTCTAGCCATAAACTTTCAGCATTAGACTCTGACGTCAGATTACCAAACACACATGAATCATTAGAGGAGTTAAGTCAGCACCCGAAAACGTGTAGGAGAAACTTACCTTTAAGTGTACAAGTCTGCACCTCCTACAAGTTCCATCTAAACGTTTTCCTGCCTTTTTTTTTGGTTGTTAACGAGAGTTAGTAACCAGCCAGACATACTTGGTAAGGCTATAACTTTTGATCTCAAAAGTGAAAAGGGGGACGGAATAGATATATCAAGTTAGTTCACCTGAAAATCTCAAACTTATTAATCATATATTTTTGACACAAAATTCGTATATAATTCGTACTTTGGCGATAAATTTTAGTGGCCCAAAAGGATAAA